>NC_143254.1:122096961-122405295 GCF_984573655.1 Nuphar pumila | reverse complement strand
ATTCTGAAAACATTATTATTTTATCTTTTTGAATTCGAGCTACAGTTGGCCAGAAAATTGCAGTTTTTAAAAAATGACCTGCCTCGACGTGGCTAGTTCTGGATTTGATCGGATTCGATCCGATCCATTTGATTCAAGTTTATATGGATTTGGACCTAGTCTAAGACCCATATTAATTAGGATCTAGTCTAGGCTGATATTCATATGGATATTGGATATGGATTTGGATCTTGGATCCGGATCCAAAATCCAAGTAGAACTAATTTAAAGTTTTAAATTCAATGTAAAGGTTAAATTGAGTGAAATTTCATGTTAAAAGGACTCCCAGAGGGGGTGATACCCTATAGAACATTCTAGAAATTTATTATTTAATAAATAATTAATAAATTATTAATTATTAATAAATTACAAATTTATTTTCTGGATAAGGGGGAGGAGTTCCACATTTGTAGAACTCCACTTAATTAGGCGATTCTAGAGGAGTGTCATCCTTTAGAAGAGCCCAAATGTGGCTAGAGATAATACACTAAATAATTAATAAATAAAATAAAATAACAAAGTAGTTTAAAAAAAAAGGAAAAGAAGTTCTCTATCCCTTAACCAAATGGGGGACTCTAGGAGGGTGTTACCTTCTAGAGGAGCCCAACCATTATTTAACACAAAAAGAAATAGAAGGGGGAAAGAAAGATAGAAAGAGAGGGAAAATTGTGGGAGAGGAGAGAGAAAGGAAAAAGGGAAAGGAATGAAGGAGAAAAAGGAAAGGAAGAACCTTTCCGATCACCGACATAGATTTCTTTGATCTTTTCCGTCTTTGATCGAAGGTATGGGTTCCTCTATTGATTCAAACGGGGAAATAGCTTAGATCAGGTTTATGTAATATTTTAGTGAAAAAGAAAAAGAGAGATCTGATTCTATGTATATGTATATATAGAAATACACAATTTCGAATATATATATATATATATATATATATATATATATATATATATATATATATGCAGATTTACTCTTTTATAACGATTTTCTTTATGTACCAAAAACTTTATTTATGCCGGTCGATTTCTTGAATTCATGTATTGATCATGTATAGTCTATTTCATGCTCAGATTTGATGAGTGTTCACCCAAGAATAGACATGTTGATTTTCTATTTTCTTGTATATGCATAGCAAAAATACATGATTGTCCTATCTTGTTTGATTTGGACCTTGGTGTTCTCTGGTTTTATCATATCTGTGTTGAGATCTAATTGTTACTTTTATGTTCTCTGTTTTTTTCAAATCTGAGTATGTTCTCTGTTTTTTTTTATCAGATGTGTGTTTAGATCTGAATCATTACTCTATGGTTTTGTTTTATCATATCTGAATTGTTGTTACCTTTTCTTTACTTTCCTCTCAAGTTTCCTTTGTTTGTAAAGCTTTCCTTTATATTGTTATTTCTTTTGCGCATTAAAGTTTTCTCTGTTATTCTTCGTGGGTTCTTTCATATATTTTCTGTTACTAGACGTGAATTCATTAATATTAGAGTGCTGACATCATCAGATTGTGGTTTCTTGATACCTAAGTTATTATAAATCAATGACTGTTAAACACGATTTCTGAAAATAACTATGTTTGTAAACTGTCATCAAATCGTGTTTATATATGTGCAAAAAATCTGTCTGTTAAAAACGATTTCTGAAAATAACTATGTTTGCAAACTATCATCAAACTGTGTTATATATGTGCAGAAAATCTATGACTGTTAAAAATGATTTTTGGAACTAATTATGTTTACAAAATTGTCATCAAACTGTGTTTATATACGTGCCGAAAATCAATGGTTTCTGAAATAACTAAGTTTGAATAACTGTATGGTTACATGTTATTTCTCTGTACAAATATGCATCAAACGTGTATTTCCGGCATGATATTTTTATACATTTAGTGGCTGGTATGACTGTGTACATTCATGTTTTTCCAGCATAATGTAATTCTATATTTAGTGGCTGGTATTGTTTTTTTTTCCAGCATAATGTATTTCTACATTTAATGGCTGGTATGAATGTGCATAGCCATATTTTTTTCTAGTATAATGAATTTATGTATTTAGTGGCTGGCATGATTGTGCATTAGCCGTGCACTTCTAGCCTATTGTTTTCTTCAGTTGATTGTTGCCACGGCTAGGTGTAATTGACTGTCATTCATATTGTTATGTTGAAATTCTTTTTATAGGCTGTTGTAAATTGTTTTATATCAAATCTACCTGAATGCGATTAAGTTAAACAAGCCAGTTTTTAGTAATGACTCGTGTAAGGTCTGCCCAGCATCATTACACGTGATTTAATTGTTTTCTGTGGGCTGTTATGGGGCAGAACAATGCTGGCAGCATTGTTCGCTGTCCACTACCTTTGATTGCATCTTTCTGCACGAGAAGCATGCTGCTAACAGCATACTAATGTTGCCCTGGGCGTTGTGGCAGCATGGCTATGACTCGGTGGTTATGTTTCGGTATCCCAAGCAATGTAGTATGCTCAGATTTATTGCGTATGAATGGCAGAAGTGTTTTTTGTTATGATATGCATTAGATTATCGTGCTTATGTCTTATGCATGAAAACTCATGAAATTTATAACATGCATGAATATGATCATGTGCTTATTTGAGAGTTTATACATATGACGGATCATGAAAAATGCATGTTGCAGGAATTTGTTCGTATGCATGTGTAATTTGTTTGTATGTACATACTTATTGGGTGTGAATGAATGTGTACTATGAACATGTTTCAATGATTGTGTGTGTGCATGTTCACTGAGAATTTTGCTTTAGTGGTCAGATGTGAACCACTGTAGGCCATGTGTGTAAAGAGTCTTTCACACAATCAAGTCTACAAACAACTTGACAAAACATACATTCACCCAATATGGTAAACCAAAATAGCATACAAAATGCTCCACAGCACAAACATAAGAATAGTGCATAAATGCACTTGAATCTGAATATGTGAGAGGTAAAACCCTCTACCTTTGTATATAAATTACAATGGGCATCATGCCCTTATTTATAGAGAGGTTACATGAGAGGAGCTATTAAAATAGCTGTTGGGATAGCTGTTGGGCTACTCCCAACAACTCTAATTAGAGCCGTTGGGAGTAGCCCAACAACTCTATTCAAACAGTCAACATTTTGACTGTTTGACAGAACCTGACAAAAAGGCTGTTGGCTGTTTTGACAGTCCAACAGCTCTAGTCAATTATGACTGTTTGACAAAAAGACAAAAAATAAGAAAGAAATAAAATTACAAAAATAAATAAATAAATAAGTATTACAAGAATATAAGTATATACTTTAAATATATAGTTATATACATATATATATACATATACATACTCTTGTATTACGAAAAGTATGTATATATATATAAATATATATATATATATATATTCAAGTATATACATATATATGTCATTTTCTAACAGTCTCCCTCAAACTTATGGTGAAATCACCGAAAGTTTGTCAAGTAAAAAGTTGAATCTTGGTGAGCATAGTGCCTTGGTGAAGAAGTCAGCAAGTTGATATTCTGATGTCACATAGGGAAGATCAATAGTCTTCTTCAAATATTCTTCACGAAAAAAATGGCAATCCATCTCTATATGCTTAGTTCTTTCATGAAATGTATGATTTCGAGCAATGTATATCGAACTCTTATTGTCACAGCACAATCTTGTAGGATTCTGAAGGTGAATCCCCATATCTGAAATCAGTTGTTTGAGCCACACGACTTCCATAGTAGTAGTTGTCATTGCTCTATATTCAGCTTCTGTAGATGATAATGACACCTTTTGTTGTTTCTTGCACCTCCATGAAATCAAAGATTCACCTAGAAATATACAAAAACCAGTTGTTGAGCGCCTGTTATTTGGATCTCCTCCCCAATCAGCATCAGAATATGCAATAAGATCTAAGGAGGAAGAAGAGGACAAAAAGACTCCCTTATTTATAGTGCCTCTGATGTATTTAATAATTCTCATGACTGCACTCATATGAGCTGATGTTGGAGCATGTTGAAATTGACTGGCTATATGTACAGCATGGGCTATGTCTGGTCTTGTAATACTTAAATACATAAGAGATCCCACTAGCTGTCTGAAGGGAGTTGGATTGTCCAAAGGAACTCCATCATCGGCTCGCATTTTCATTCCAACAATCTCTGGAGTATCAACAACTTTATCATCTGAAAGTCCTGACCTATCAATAATATCTGAAGCAAACTTTGTTTGTGACAATATGTATCCTCGGTTAGAGTATGAAACTTTTATACCAAGAAAGTATGTTAGAAACTCAAGATCTGTCATTTCAAAAGAATTTTTCAAAAATTGTTTTACTTTCTTGATTCCCTCCTTGTCACTACCTGTAATTAACATATCATCAACATATAAAAGTAAAATTATAATACCAGCAGAAGAGTTCTTGATAAACAAAGTTGTATCAGTATAGCATGGTTTAAAACCATACCTTGTAATAACATTGTTAAAAGTATCAAACCAAGCTTTAGGTGCTTGTTTGAGGCCATATAATGCCTTTTTTAATTTAAGCACTTTACCTGAAGGAATTATTAATCCAGGTGGAATATCCATATATACTTCCTCATTGAGATTCCCATTTAAAAATGCATTTTTAACATCCATTTGAAATATATTCCAATTTTTAATAGCAGAAATAGCTACAAGCATTCAAACAGTGGTCATCCTGGCAACAGGAGCAAAAGTTTCTTCGTAATCTACTCCGTATTCTTGAGAATATCCTTTGGCAACTAATCTGGCTTTATGCCTTTCCAAGGATCCATCACTTTTGGTTTTTACTTTAAAAACCCATCTACAACCTATTGTCTTTTTTCCTATAGGTAAATCCAGAATTTCCCAAGTATTAGCTTCTTTAAGAGCTTCTAATTCTATGTGCATAGCTTTTATCCATTCAGGTAAATTTTTTGCTTCATTGTAACATGAGGGTTCAAAATATGAGTGGATAGCTATAAGACATGCTCTATGTTTAGGAGAGAATGAATCATAAGACACAAATTTATTTGGGATTCTTGAGGTTCGTTCTGATCTACGAATAGTGGTTTGTTCTAAAGGAATTTCTGATGCTTCATGATTACTTTGATTTACACCTTCATTGAATGCATTTCGATTTCTTCTAGTGTATACTATTGGTTCAACTATTGTTCTATTTTCAATAAGAGGTTCTACATAAATATTTTCATCATTAGACAATAGTTTGAACAAGAAAGAATAATCAGAGTTTATGTCTTCCGAAGTAGTGATGGGAGTGTAGTGAAGCTTGGTGAGCAAGATATACCGGTGAATGATTATTTCAAATATTTGGGATCCATCATTCAAAAGTATGGAGAAATTGATGGAGATGTAAATCATAGGATAAAGGTTGGGTGGATGAAATGGAAAAGTGCTACTGGAGTGCTGTGCGATCGTAGAATGCCATTGCGGTTGAAGGGAAAGTTTTATAGGACGACTATTAGACCCGCTTTACTATATGGTACGGAATGTTGGGCTGCCAAGAGACATCATATTCAAAAAATGAGTGTAGCTGAGATGCGGATGCTTAGATGGATGTGTGGAAATACAATAAAAGATAAGATTCGGAACGAAGAGATACGTAAGAAGGTAGGTGTTGCACCCATTGAAAATAAGATGCGAGAGAATCGTTTACGGTGGTTTGGACATATTCGGCGAAGGCCTAATGATGCTCCAGTTAGAAGGTTGGAGAAATGGGAAAATATATTAGTTAAAAGAGGTCGGGGTAGGCCTAGGAAGACTTGGATGGAGATGATAGGAAAGGATATGAATGCTTTGAACCTCACCGAGGACATGGCGTTGGATAGAAATGATTGGAGGAAAAGGATTCATGTGGAAGACCCAAAATGAATTTCTTTTTTGGTTCATATCGCTGACCCCAATTGTTTTGGGATGAAGGCGTAGTTGTTGTTGTTTTGTTGTTGTATGTCTTCCGACATGTTTTCTTCAAATCCACTTTCATTTTCAACAAAATTAGCATTCCTTGAAATGAGAAGTTTATCATTTTTGGTATCATAACATTTAAATCCTTTTTGTGTTTCTGAATAACCAATGAACGCATAGGAAATAGCTTTAGAAGATAGTTTATCTCCTTTATCATTCAAAACATAACATTTGCAACCAAAGATTCTCAGTCTTTGATAGTCAGGTTGATATTTGAATAATTTTTCAAAAGGAATTTCATTAGATAAAGTTTTGGAAGGCATCCTATTTATAAGATATACTGAGGTTAATGCAGCTTCAGCCCAAAGATTTTTTGGAACATTTTTAGCAATAAGAAGAGTTCTTGTAGTTTCCATAATATGTTTGTGTTTCCTTTCTGAAACTCCATTTTGTTGTGGGGTTCTAGGACATGATCTTTGATGTAAAATTCCTTCATTTTCTAAAAATTGTTTAAACTCATTTGACAAGTATTCTCCTCCAGAGTCAGTTCTGAGAATTTTGAGTTTACTTTCAAATTGATTTTTAATCATGTTATGGAATGTTTTGAAGGTTGCAAATACATCTGATTTATACTTAAGAAAGTAAATCCAACAATATCTAGTGAAGTCATCAATAAACACAACATAATAGGATAATCCGCCTTTAGAGGCTACAGGAACAGGACCCCATACATCCGAATGAACTAATTCAAAAGGCATTGAGGAGTAAAAAGTTCTTTGACCATAAGGCAACACTTTCATTTTACCAAGTAAACATTCTTTGCATTCAAAATTATCTTTACAAAGATTCTTGGTAATAGGTACAAAATTTAATTTTCTTATATTTGGATGCCCAAGTCTATGATTCCAAGTTCGTATGTCTTTTGTTTGGGCAGTGTTGCAAAATGATTCCTTTGGAATACAAAGGAAATCCATATAATAGAGATCTCCTTGCCTAGAACCTTCCCCAATCAATTTCCCGGACTGGCGATCCTGCACCCAACATTTACTTGATGAGAAAATGACATCACATCCATGATCCGAGATTTGAGAAACAGAAAGTAGATTAAGATGAAGTTTTGGTATAAGTCTTATTTTCGGAATATAAAAGTTGTTATGTTTTGACAAATCATTTTTAAAAATTCCAACACCCTCTATTTCCAAGGCAGTACCATCGGCAGTGGAAACAAATGATGCATTTGAATTAGGTTGACATTCGGATAGTATAGATCTATGTGGGGTCATATGAAAAGAAGCTCCTGAATCAAGAAGCCAAGAGCACATACCAGGAGTAGAAGAGGTTGCAATGGCCGCTCCTGAGGTAGATCCTTTAAGCAGTGGTTGTAATGCCTCCGTCAGTTGAGATAATGATTTGGTGAGGTCTTTGAGATTCAAAGTATCTTCATCTTGTTTTGATGGTGCAGCCGCAACACGCTTTTCTTGAGGCCTATATTTGTATCTAGGACATTGAGGCCTAATATGACCGGGCTCATTACAATTATGGCAAATGATTTTTTATTCTCCTCGATTCTTATTAAAATGAGGAGGTTTATATGGCTTGATATAGTGTCCTGGTTTTGATGCGGCAAGTGCGCAATACTCTTCTTGACCATTGCTAGAAGTAGCAAGCACACTAACATTTTTACTCATGTTTAGCCTAGTCTCTTCTCCACTAAGTTTAGTGAGAATCTCATGAATAGGAGGAGGTGATGAAGATGATAGCAAGGAGGCCCTTGTTTGTTCAAACTCGGGTCTCAAACCATAGAGAAAAGCGAAAAGTCTCTCTTCTTCAACTTGAACTCTCCGCATTTCTATACACTTTCCTTCCCATTTGGGTTCAAATTGGGTAAGTTGGGTCCAAATGGAAGATAACCTCTTATATTCTTATCTCCTTGTTTAATGTTTCTAACTTTTTCTTGGAGATAATACTTGTGAGCCATATCTTTTTCGGTAAACATACCTCTAAGATATTCCCATGCTTCATTTGCCTTTTTGTAACACAAAAGGTTTGAGGCAATTTTTGTCTCAACTCCACTAAGCATCCATGAAAGAATTTTAGCATTTTTCATTTCCCATTCATCTAATTTTTTGTAGTATTCTTCCATGGCTTTGTTTTTTTCTTCAAGACTAGTCTCAACGTCATTTTCACCTAATGTAATTTTGGGAGTGGGTTCAAGAATAGTACCTCTTACAAATCCCCACAAACCTTGACCCTTGATGAATGTCTCCAAGTGTCCTGCCCAAATGTTATAGTTGCTTCCTTCAAGTTTGAATGGCGGAATGAAGTTGGAGTTGCTTGTATTGTGCGGAAAAAATTCACCCATGATGAATCCAAAGAAAAAAAGGAACCACCAATCACGAAAGAAAGAAGGCACGCTTTACGAGGCAGCTCACCAATGCACGGTTGATCATACACCAAGCTTTGATACCATGTAAAGAGTCTTTCACACAATCAAGTCTACAAACAACTTGACAAAACATACATTCACCCAATATGGTAAACCAAAATAGCATACAAAATGCTCCACAACACAAACATAAGAATAGTGCATAAATGCACTTGAATCTGAATATGTGAGAGGTAAAACCCTCTACCTTTGTATATAAATTACAATGGGCAGCATGCCCTTATTTATAGAGAGGTTACATGAGAGGAGCTATTAAAATAGCTGTTGGGATAGCTGTTGGGCTACTCCCAACAGCTCTAATTAGAGTCGTTGGGAGTAGCCCAACAGCTCTATTCAAACAGTCAACATTTTGACTGTTTGACAGAACCTGACAAAAAGGCTGTTGGCTGTTTTGACAGTCCAACAGCTCTAGTCAATTATGACTGTTTGACAAAAAGACAAAAAATAAGAAAGAAATAAAATTACAAAAATAAATAAATAAATAAGTATTACAAGAATATAAGTATATACTTTAAATATATAGTTATATACATATATATATACATATACATACTCTTGTATTACGAAAAGTATGTATATATATATATATAAATATATATATATATATATATATATATATATATATATATATATATATATTCAAGTATATACATATATATGTCATTTTCTAACAATGTGGTCCAAGCACATGTGTTGCTCCAAAATTAGTGTTTATGCATTCCAAATTCACTCTTGAAATTACTGGCTTTCAAAATTAATTACACTGTTAAAATTGTAGCGGGTCAGGTCCCATGTTGTTTTTGCATGTTGAATTGCAAAATGATTCTTTTGTAAAGAATTTGACTTTTGTTAAAAAGATAAAAGAGATAAACATTGTAATATTAATATTTTTCTTCCCGGATGTCCCTTCCACAGCGTGGGAATCCTGGTTGGTGATTCTTTTGTACATGCTTTATACATATAGATGAATCATGAAAATGACTATATCCCCGTCAAAATGTTGTCAATCAGCTCCAGGAACCAGACTTGTATTTCTTTTGGCCAAGTATTGCAGCCCCACCTCCAGCTCCAGCAGTAGAAAATACGTCTGGTTCGCAAGCTGTTAACAAATCCGAATCAGCTAATAAATGATCTGCAGAATTTGACAAACCTGTACAACCTATTTCATATCTGAAATCTGATGTTGTTTTTCAGTTCGTTCAAGTTTATACTTGAGGAAAGTTGTATAGATTCCTTCAAGGACTGACATTCCATCAACACTCTCTCAGTTGACGGTTGACAGTCATATTCAGTCAGATAAGGCTGAACATAACCTTCAGTCTACAACCAACACTTTTTTCTCAGCATCAGGTTTATGTATTGTTGTTCAAGAAGGCATTTCAGCTGAAAACAGCATGGCAACACCCCCACCATCTAGAACTTCGACCAGAGTTCGGCATGCTCCACAACAATGGGTTTCTTATGAGACTTTTACAACAGATTTTTAGATTTTTGCAGCAAGTCTTATCCAAGAAAAAGAACCCAGATTATATCATAAGGCTTGTCAAAATCTACGATGGACATAGGCCATGAATGAAAAGATTTCAGCTTTACATGAGTGTAACACTTGAGATGTTGTTTTGAAAACTTCAATTACGAATGTTGTTGGGTGTCGCCGGGTGTTTAAAGTTAAATACAAGAGTGATGGAAGCATAGAATGTTACAAATCACGATTAGTGGAAAAATGATATACACAAAAGCATGACCTTGATTTTGATGAGACTTTCAGTCATGTGGTACGCATGGGCACTATTTGTGTTCTTTCTCTTGTTGTTTCTTATGAACAGGATCTTAGTCAGCTAGACGTAAAAAATGCCTTTCGACAAGGAGTGTTTCATGAATACGTTTACATGGAGTACCCACCTGGATATGCAGAGGGAGATCCTCAGACCACTATACTTAAACTCAAGAAAGCTCTTTATGAACTAAAGCAAGCCTCATGAGCATGGTTTGAAACTTTCAGTAATGTCCTGTGTAATCTTGGGTTTGTTCGTAGTCAATGTGACTAATGCTTGTTCTTTCATCATGACAAGCACCATCTCACTATTGTTCTTGTATATGTGGATGACATTGTTATCACTGGCAATGACACCCTTCTGAAGCAACTTCTCAACTCCAAATTTCATATGAAGGACTTAGGCGATCTCATATACTTTTTGGGAGTTGAAATTGACAGGAGACATGAGTTTATGACTCTCACATAACATAAGTATCTTCTTGATCTCCTTAATCGTTTTGGTATGTCAGACTGCAAACTCATATCTACACTGGTAGCCGTCAACACTAAGTTGACTATGAAGGAGGTTGATGATGTACTTCTTGATACACCGCATGATTTTCACATCTTAGTTGGGGCACTGCAACATCTGACCTTCTCCTGTTCAGATTTGATTTTTGCACTAAACCAAGTTTCACAACTTATGCATGAGCCCCAAAAAAAGTCATATGGAAGCAACCAAAAGAATTTAAAGATACATTAAGGCAACAATCGCAGATGGATTAGTGTATAAAGCATATCACATAAAACAATGATGAATTACACAAAATACAACCATAAAATCACATATAAAGGCAACTCGTAATTTAAATTAATAACAAACCAGAGTTACCAGTCGAGGAAGCGGGAGCGGGAAGCGATACGGGAAGCGGGAGCGGGAAGCGAGGCACTTTCAAAAATTTAGGAAGCGGGGAAGCGTGGGACCACTTAAAAGAAAATTCTGAACCGTCTCGGAAGCGACCTAGGAAGCGAACCGGAAGCGAGGGGAAGCGAAAAAAATGGGGAAGCGAGGGGGAAGCGTGGGGGAAACGTGGGGGAAGCGCGCTTCCCAAAAAAGGGGGACGCTTCCCCTGACGCTTCGGAAGCGCGACGTTTCGCGCTTCCCCTTTTGCCTAGGCGCTTCCAGTAACTCTGTAACAAACCATGCAATTGATAACTGACAATGTAAATGAAGACAACTACATAATTTAAATTTTAAACACAATTAAAGCCTTACATTTACCCAATTAACTAAGAATATTAAATTCACATCCAAGTCATACTAAATGTCATATCATAACTAAACTGCTAACAGTTGATGATAACTAAAAACATTACATTTAACCAACGTCTTTCATGTCAATCTCCATCTCTAAAATTCTAAACTATAAAGATCCTAAAACTAAACTATCTTCTAAAGCCTATTTGCCAAACATCAGGACAATATTTTCTCAGTCATGCATCCAACTGCCACTCGATTATCTCTTTATGTTGGGTCATCATCATCATCTTCAGAATCTGGAACAATGGTTGGAAGTCCTTCATCTTTGCATTTTTGCAAAATTCTTTGAATTTCTTCTAGTTTAGCATGAAAAGTTGCAAGAATAGATGGAGAATCACATTGACGTACATTTTGATCTTGACATGTGATATGTTGCTTAAATCTATGCAGTTCACCTATAATAATAGTATCACTAAACAGATATCTCAAATTCATTAGTAACCCTAATTGTGGTACATCATCAATGTTTCTGTAGTATTGCCATGTAGGATCATCTCTAATATGACATGAACGTGAAGATGACATCGAAGGATCTAAAATAAAACCTAACCAATTAAAATACTCAATAAGAAGCAAAGAATAAGAAGCACCAGACACACCTTTCCCCAAAAACACTCAATAAGAAGCAAAGAATAGAGATTTTGTACCTTAACCCACTTCCTTGAGTGAAAAAAATAGTGGAAATGCACTCTTGATAAAATCGCAAAAGCCCTCTCCCTTGCGCATGAATCAGCCCCCCAAATCGATCTCACAAAACCTAGGATTCGTGGGTTCCCTTCTAAAGGACTCTAGACATATGAAGAAAGAGACCTTTTAAACCCAGGAGTGTTAAGAATATGTAATGTGTTGTAAGAGAATTTTTGTCTTTCTTGCTGGACATTATCTTTTCCTTTATTGTACACAAGAGATATATATACACATGGACGTGGTGTAATGAAATATGCGGAAAAGAAATGTATGTCCTACAATGGACATTCACACATAGAAATCAAAGAACAAGTCCAAAAGAGGACATACACAAAAGCCAATAATGGCTAGAAAGCATAAAATCTTATAAATGCACAAAAGGGCTTGAAGAAGCCACACTTTACAAAGGGGGAGACCCCACTTATTTATAGGCAAGAGAGGAGTGAGGGAGAGTTAGAGAAAAGCAAGAGAGAGGGACCATTGGGAGTCCCAACAAGGAGTCGTTGGGCTCCCAACGGTCACAATTGTGACCGTTGGGGGCCCAACGACTCTTTGTTGGGGCCCCCAATGGCTGTGCATTAAATGCACAAAAAAGAAATAAAAAGAACAAAAAAGAAAAAGGAAAAAAATAGAAAAAGAAAAAGGAAAAAAGAAGAAAAGGAAAAAGTCTAAAATGCCCCTATTGGGCGAGATTACAAAACTACCCCTTATCGGGTAGTGAATGAGAACTATATTTATATATATATATATATATATATATATATATATATATATATATATATATATATATATATATATAGGTATTACATATATTTTAACACCCTCCCTCAAGCTTTACGGGGATACAACGGAAAGCTTGTTGAGAAGAAACATGAAACGAGGAGCAGCAAGAGCTTTGGTGAAAAAGTCCGCCAACTGGTACTCGGATGTGACATAGGGCAGTGCTATGGTTCCTTTTAGGTATTCATCTCGAACATAGTGGCAATCCATCTCAATGTGTTTAGTACGCTCATGGAAGGTGTGGTTGCTTGCAATATAGATAGCACTCTTGTTATCGCAACACATCTTCGAAGGAATTGAGATGACGATGCCCATATCACAGAGGAGACTTCTAAGCCACACAAGCTCCATGGTTGTAGTGGCCATTGCACAATATTCGGCTTCAGTTGAGGACAATGATACTTTATGTTGCTTCTTGCATCTCCAAGAAATCATAGTCACCTAGGAAAACACAAAAACCAGTGGTTGAGACTCTATCATTGGGATTTCCTCCCCAATCAGCATCTGTATAAGCAATTAAATCAAGGGATGATGAAGAGGAAAGAAAAACTCCCTTAGTTATGGTGTTTTTAATATATCTGACAATTCTTAAGACTGCACTCATGTGCACAGTTGTAGGTGCATGTTGAAACTGACTGACGGAGTGAACTGCATGAGCTATGTCTGGCCGAGTGATAGATAAGTATGTCAGAGACCCAACGAGTTGACGGTAGGGAGTAGGATTCTCAAGAAGTGTCCCATCTTCCAGTCTCAGCTTTGCATTGATAACCTCAGGGGTTTCTGTCTTCTTATCATCCGAAATTCCAGACTTGGCACAGATGTCAGCAGCAAGTTTCATCTGAGAGAGGATGTACCCTCGAGGTGAATATGCAACTTCAATACCTAGAAAATATCTTAAGAAACCAAGGTCAGACATGTCAAAATTTTCTTTTAAAATTTTCTTAATATCATGGATTCCTTGCTCATCACTCCCAGTGATGATCATATCATCAACATATAGTTGTAGAATAACTACAGATGACACTGCACTTTTCACAAATAACGCAGTGTCAGTATAACATGAACGAAAATTTAAGCTAGTCATTACAGTACTAAATCTGTCATGCCAAGCTTTCGGAGCTTGTTTTAACCCATATAGTGCCTTTTTTAGTTTAAGAATTTTGTTTTCACCAATAGATACTCCTGGTGGAGGATCCATATAGACCTCTTCACTTAGTTCGCCATTAAGAAATGCGTTCTTAACATCCAATTGATAGATAGGCCATTTTTTAACGGATGCAACCGCAATAAGAGTCCTAACACTAGTCATTCTAGCTACGGGAGCAAAGGTTTCTTCATAGTCTATTCCGTACTCTTGAGCATATCCTTTGGCTACCAACCTAGCTTTATAACGTTCTAATGACCCATCACTTTTAGTTTTAATTTTGAAGACCCATCTACATCCAATAGACTTCTTTCCAGTGGGTAATGAGGTTATTTCCCAAGTTTTAGCCTTTTCAAGGGCACTAAGTTCAAGTTTCATGGCTTCAACCCATTGAGGAATGTTTTTGGCTTCATTATAGTGTGACGGTTCATGATAAGAGCCTAATGCAATTAGGCATGCCCTATATTTAGGTGTTAGGGACTCATAGGAAACAAACCTATTAGGAGGATTGGAGATCCGGCTAGATCTCCTTAAAGAGGTTTCTTCTATGTTGGAATTTTGAGAATATTTTTCTAAAGCGCTAATGGGAGTTTCTTGACCACGCCTAGCATAGGTTTGAATGAACCTATTTTCAACATCATTACTTGCATTTTCAACATTACTAAGAGGAGTATCCTCTAAATCATTAGGAACATCCTCTTCGTGAGGAGTCACATCTTCTTGAGAGAGAAGATCAAATAAGAAAGCATATTCGCTTTCATCAATATCTTTATTTTTCTCAAAACCGTTCTCATTTTCTAAAAATGTAACATCTTTGGATACATATAGTTTGTTGCTTTTGGGATCGAAGCACCTAAAGCCCTTTTGATTCTCTCCGTATCCTAAGAACACACATTCGATAGCCTTAGGAGATAACTTATCTCTTTTATGTGTAAGGACAAAGCACTTACACCCAAAAATTCTTAATCTATTAAAATCGGGTGTTCTTTCAAAAAGTTTTTCATATGGAGATATATTTTGTAGGGATGAGGATATCATTCTATTTATCAAATAAGTGGAGGTTAAGGCGGCTTCGGCCCAAATAGCATTTTGGAATTTCTTTGGAAATAAGAAGAGTCCTAGTGGTTTTCAAGATGTGTCTATGCTTTCTTTCGGCTAGACCGTTTTGTTGGGGAGTCCTAGGACATGACCTTTGATGACAAATTCTATTGGTTTCCAAATATTCTTGAAATTCATTTGATAGATATTCTTCACCGGAGTCGGATCGAAGAATGGAGATATTAGTTGAAAATTGATTTTTGACAATCATATGAAATTTTTTAAAGAAGTTAAAAACTTCGGATTTTAGATTGAGAAAATAAATCCACACATATCGAGTGAAATCATCAATGAAAGTAACATAATATGAGTATCCTCCTTTTGATATGACCGGAGAAGGACCCCAAACATCCGAATGAACTAATTCAAAGGGTCTTTTTGACACAAATGTTCTCTTTGGAAATGGGGTGGATTTCATTTTTCCAAAAATACAACTCTTGCAAACAAAATGTTTCTCATTACAAAATTTCTTTCCAAAGGGAAAGGAGTACATTTTTTAGAAGCTTGGATGTCCAAGTCTTTGATGCCAAGTTTCTATATTTTTATCTTGGACATGATTACAAAATGAGTTAGTAGGAAGTTTCAAGTGGGTCATGTAGTAGAGATCTCCCCTCCTATGGCCTTGCCCAATCCGCTTCCCGGACTGGAGATCCTGTATAGAACAATCCTTGGTTGAGAAGGAGATTTCACATCCATGATCACATATTTGGGAGACCGATAAAAGATTTAAATTAAGTTGAGGTACTACTCTTACATTTGGCACAAAAAAATCTTTTGAAAAATCTAAGGTTCCAAAACTTTTAACTTGTAAAGAGGTACCATCGGCGGTGGAAACAAAGGAATTTTTGGAGTTGCTACATACATTGGATAGTCCATTTTCAATAGGGGTCATATGAAAAGATGCTCCAGAGTCAAGGATCCAAGAAGGCGTACCTGGAGGAGAAGAAGAGGCAATGGCGGCTCCCGAAGTTGATGGCGACTTGAGTAGAATTTGTAGTGCTTCGGATAGTTGAGCAAGGGAGAAGGACTCTTTCCCTTTCATTGTCTCCTCCTTCTTTTGTGGGATTTCTTCAATAATAGCAACTTTACCTTTTGGAGGTTCATTTATCTTTGGACAATTAGGTCTTATATGACCCGGTTCTTGACAATGATGGCAAATGGCTTTCCTATAATTGCCATTATAGTTATTTTGCCTCCCAAAGTGTGGAGGCTTATATGCTTTCATATGATTGCCGGGTTTAGACACGGCAAGAACTTCATCTCCTCCTTTAATCATGCCAAGACGTGTTTCTTCTTGGCATATTTCGGCTATGGCATCTTTCAATGGAAGTGGTTTGGATCTATGAAGGAGGGAGGACCTAACTTGTTCATATTCGGGCCTAAGCCCATGTAAAAATTGGAAAAAGTGTTCTTTCTCCATTTGTTCTCTCCTCATTTCAACATCTTCACTTGATACCCATTTGGGTTCAAGAAGGGATAGCTCATCCCACAAAGGGCCAAGAGTGCTATAGTAATCTCTTACACTCATTTCACCTTGCTTAATGGTAAGAATTTTTTCTTGGATGAAGAATTGACGAGCAAGGTCTTTTTGGGTATACATAGCTTTCATAAAGAACCATGCTTCATTTGCTAGGCGGAATTTAGCAATGTTGGCGCAAATCTTTAACTCCACGTTGTTCATGAACCATGCAAGAATTTTTGCATGCTTACTTTCCCAATCTTCTACCTTGGATTGGTGATCTTCAATAGCTTTTATGCGAGCATTTCCTTCTAGAGCTTTTTCTTGATCACCATCAATTTTCGTAAGTTGAAGTTGAGGTTCCCTAATGGTGCCCATAACGTATCCCCAAAGCTTTTTACCTTTGAGGTTGTTCTCCATGGCGGCGGCCCACATCATGTAGTTAGTACCATTGAGCTTGAAGGAGAGATCAATCTTTTGTTCTCCTTCCATTATATAATCAAGAATGGAGGACAAACAAAGATAGATAAAACAAGACAACTAGCAATATGAATCAAGAGCACAACCCTGGCTCTGATACCATGTAATGAAATATGCGGAAAAGAAATGTATGTCCTACAATGGACATTCACACATAGAAATCAAAGAACAAGTCCAAAAGAAGACATACACAAAAGCCAATAATGGCTAGAAAGCATAAAATCTTATAAATGCACAAAAGGGCTTGAAGAAGCCACACTTTACAAAGGGGGAGACCCCACTTATTTATAGGCAAGAGAGGAGTGAGGGAGAGTTAGAGAAAAGCAAGAGAGAGGGACCATTGGGAGTCCCAACAAGGAGTCGTTGGGCTCCCAACGGTCACAATTGTGACCGTTGGGGGCCCAACGACTCTTTGTTGGGGCCCCCAATGGCTGTGCATTAAATGCACAAAAAAGAAATAAAAAGAACAAAAAAGAAAAAGGAAAAAAATAGAAAAAGGAAAAAAGAAGAAAAGGAAAAAGTCTAAAATGCCTCTATTGGGCGAGATTACAAAACTACCCCTTATCGGGTAGTGAATGAGAACTATATATATATATATATATATATATATATATATATATATATATATATATATATATATATATATATATATATATATATAAATATAGGTATTACATATATTTTAACACGTGGGGCTGAAACACATGACCCTTGCTCCTTTCTCCCATATTGTTTCTTTCTCTCTTCTCTCTCACATTGTGTGGCTGCAGGGAACGATCTTCACACCATTTCTATCAATAATGTGCTTGAATTCTTATTGGAAAAGGCATGGTGCATCAGAGATAATGTCCCTATATCCTAGAACAAAATAGAGTGGCAAAACGGAAAAATAGACATATCTTGGAAAGTACTAGAGCTTTGTTGTTTAATAGTGGGATGCCCAATGAGTTCTGGGCAGAAGTTGTGGGAGTTGCAGTCTATTTGATAAATTGGAAGCCCTCTAAGGTCATTGTGAAGGATTCTCCATATAAAAGTTGCTTGGCAGGGAACTTGAGTATAATTTGTTGAGAGTTTTTGGCAGTACTTGCTTTGTGTTTGTTCATTCTCGATAGAGATCTATGTAGTCAAAAGCTCCGACTAGGCACCGACTAGTCTGCCTAGTCGGTCTAGGAGTAAGTAAAACACCTAGGCTTTGCAATTCCTAGGTGGGTACCTTAAAAGGTACTAATTTTGCTAACTAGACATCGACTAAGGTGCCTAGTCGGCGACTAAGCTGCCTCTGCCTAGGCACTGAGGCTGTTTAGCCATTTATTATTCATATATATATATATATATATATATATTGTTATGTTTTTGTATATATTATAATTATATATTTGTGTGTGTTTGCGTGGTTTGTTCTTTGAAATCATGAAAATGTGCTTAGTTATTATATATATATATGTGTGTGTGTGTGTGTGTGTGTGTGTGTGTGTGTGTGTGTGTGTGTGTGTGTGTGTGTGTGTGTGTGTGTGTGTGTTACTTTGCTTTTGGGATTTTTTTTTGTGAAACATTGAAAGCGTGCACAGTTAATTTTAATTGATTATGTTTTATATATATGTGTGTTACTTTGTTTCTAATGAATTTTTCTATAAAAGCTTGAAAGCATGTTCATTACTATGAATTATGTAATATGTTATTTATATATATATATATATGTGTGTGTGTGTGTGTGTGCTTCTGTGAAAGGTTGAAAGCATATTTTGTTAATTATACTGAATATGTTATGAATAATTGAATTATATATATATGTATGTGTGTGTGCAACTATTTATATATATGTATATTCCAGTTATGTATATTAAATATTAATATATTTTGTGAAAGCATGTGTAATTTTGTACTTGTGTAATGAAAATATCTTATTAGTAAAAGAATTAAACATATTTTTATGTATATTTTGTGTACTTTTTTATATTTTAATTGGGATACCGACTAGTCCCGCCTAGTACTCGACTAGTCTTTTTAGAGGTCAACCTACTAGGTACCACCTAGCGCTTTTGACTATATAGATAGAGAGATTGGTTTCTCCCAAGTCAGTTAAATGTTATTTTATTGGATACCTTGAAGGATAGAATGTTTACAAATGTTGTGATCCTATAAGTAAGAAAGTTTGAACCTCTAGACATTTAGAATTCTTGGAATACATGCCATATTACAAGAGCAATTATCAAGGTAAGAGTTCTGAGTTTACTTTTTCCTTGTACCCTTCTCAGAAGATTTAAAGATATGGATAAGGAATGGGCTACTTACTGTAGAAGACTGTGAAGTGTCCCTTCTTGAGCAACATGATCAGGATGGTGAACCTTCATCAGAGCGAAGTCCTAATGCTTCATAGATTGATCCTAACGAGCAAGGATCTGTGTCTCCTCTCATTCCTCAAATGTGTATTTTTTCTCGTCCCTCTATTCCTCCTACTCGGTTTGTCTCTTATGAATCCTTTTGAGCTATGATTTAGTCTTATTATGAACCCAAATCCTATGTTGAACTTGTTTTAGAGTCTGAGTGGCTGAAGACCATGTTTGAAGAGTTTGCGGCATTGGAGAGAATGAAAGCCTGAGAACAAGTTAGACTGCCAAAAAAGGAAGAATTTGGTCGGATGCAAATGGGTGTATAAGACATGGTTGTAAGTATCATATCGTTATCCGTATCGGTCAGGCCTAAAGTAACATTGTATCGTATCGTAAATTTTTAATAAAAAATTTTCAAAAATTCTAAAAAATTTAGAAAAATCAGAAAAAAATAGAAAAAATTCTAAAAAATTAATATCACATAAAACAATGATGAATTACACAAAATACAACCATAAAATCACATATGAAGGCAACTACATAATTTAAAATTTAAATTAATAACAAACCATGCAACTGATAACTGACAATGTAAGTAAAAGGCAACTGCATAATTTAAATTTTGAACACAATTAAAGCCTTAACTAACAATATTAAATTCACATCCAAGTCATACTAAAATGTCATAAGTTATAACTAAACTAGTAAGAGTTTATGATAACTAAAAATATTACATTTAACTAACTTCTTAATGTCAATCTTCATCACTAAAGTTCTAAACTATAATGATCGTAAAACTAAACTATCTTCTAGAGCCTATTTGCCAAACATTAGGACAATATTTCCTCAATGTTACATCCAACTGCCGCGCGATGATCTCTTTATCTTCAGCCATTCTTTTGACAATTGGGTCATCATCATCATCTTCAGAAACTGGAACAATAGTTGGAAGTCCTTCATCTTTGCATTTTTGCAAAATTCTTCTTTGAAATTCTTTTAGTTCAGCAATAACATCAGCACGAAATGTGACAGGAATAGATAGAGAATTACATAGGCGTACATTTTAATCTTTAATTGCAATATGCTGCTTAAATCTATGCAGTCCATCTCTAATAATAGCATCACAAAATAGACATATCAAATTCAATGGTGACCCTAGTCGTGGTACGTCATCAATGCTTCTGTAGTATTGCCATGCAGAATCGTCTTTATGACATGAACGTGAAGAGTTTGAAGACGACATCGAAGGACCTAAAATAAAACATAACCAATTAAAAAACTCAATAAGAAGTATCAGACACACCTTTCCCAAAAATACTCAATAAGAAGCAAAGAATAGGGATTTGTACGTTAACCCACTTCCTTGAGTGAAAAATAATAGAAATGCACTCTTGATAAAACCGCAAAGGCCCTCTCACTTGTGCATGAATCGGCCCCCAAATCTCATAGAACCTAGGGTGTGTAGGTTCTCTTCTAACTGACTATAGACATATGGAGAACTCGGCCCTCAAGAGGCCTTTTAAACCTAAAATGAAAAAAGACAACTCTTGGCCTTTTTTATTTGCGTCGATATTGTATCATACGATGCACACTGTATCGTATCATACATAGGTGTATCGTACGATATACCAAATACGGGTGTGATACACACTTGTATTGCAAAACCCAAAAGTAATGATACGCATCATACCGTATTGTATGATTCGTACAACCATGGTATTAGGTAAAAACTTGAGCGGATGGATTAACATAAAGGTATAAAGCGCATCTTGTGACACAAGGGTACAATCAGCAGTATTGGGATAGATTTTGTTGAGACTTTTGTTCTGTAGCACACATGACTACCATCAGAACCTTGTGGCAGTGGGAGCAATTAGGAGATGGAACGTATGGCAGTTAAATGTTAAAAATGCTTTTTTAACTGGAAGAAGTGTATACAGAGTGGCCTCAGGGAATTGTTGATAAAGAAGGCGGAGTATGCAAACTAAAGATGGTTTTCTATGGCTTGAGCTTCAAGAGGTTTGACAAATTCAGTTCAACAATTGTGAGATTGGGGTTCAAGTAAAACTTTCATGATCCGGTTCTATTTGTAGCATCTTCTACATGAGGTTAGTGTATCCTTTTGTTGTATGTGAATGATATGATTATTGCGGGAGATAAGATTATGATCAAGAATGTGAAGTATTAGTTGGTAGAAAGTTTTGAGATGAAAGACTTGGGAAAGCTATAATACTTTTTGGCACTTAAAGTTGCATACTCGGAGGAAGGGTATTTGTTAACTCAATATAAATATGCAATAGACTTAATTAGCATGGCTAGATTGGCAAATGACTAGAAGCAAGTACATACTCCCATGAAAGCAAACTACTTGTGAACTATATATAGGCAGTTAGTAGGGAGCTTAATTTACTCGACTATTTTGTGGCTAGATATCACTCTTGTTCTTCTGCTTCATCTGCCTTAGAGCTTAGAGCTTATTGTGATGCCAATTTTGAAGGAGTATCCCACTACATGCATTCCACGGTTTCCACCATTGGGTTTTGTATATTTCTTGGAGACTCTTTGATACCGTGGAAGAGTAAGAAACAACAAAGAGTTGCACTCTCCACAACAAAGGTAGAATACCATAACAACTCAAATAATTGTGATTTTATTTCAAAAGAACATGTTGCAAGATGTAATCCACAGTGTTAGATTGAATAGGAAGGAGGTTGTTGACCTAGTTGATAATTAGTGTACACCTGTTAATTGCCTCTCTCTCTCTCTCTCTCTCTCTCTCTCTCTCTCTCTCTCTATATATATATATATATATATATATATAACAGTGGACGAACATTTCATCCACTGTTATCAGACAAACGTCCGCCACTGGATTTGTGAAAAACAACCTTTAGCGGCGGTCATGACAGCGCTAAAGTTCATTTTTTCAGCCAGACAATTGGCAGTGATTGTGACCGCCACTAATTTTCCCAAATTAACATTCGACGTACAGCATAGGTGATGTGGCTAAGATGGCTATTGGGAGACATTGGTGTGTTATTGAGAATGCAGATAATCAAAGTGTTATTCACGTAGCTAAAAATCTTGAATTCCATGAGAGAACTAAGCACATTGAGATAGATTGCCACTTCACTCGGAAAGCTTACTTGGATAGAAGCATCTCTTTGTCATATATTGGGACAAGTTAGATGGAGGATTGTTTCACCAAAAATTTGCCCTTAAAAGACATTTCAACCATTTCTCTTCATACTTTAATGATTATGTTCTCATCATCCCAAGTTTGAGGGGGAGTATTGTGAAATATAATCCATGTATTATAGTTATTGTGTGCTGCCCTCTTATCCCATGTACATGTGTTTATTCTTGAGGGGCACTCTTGTATTCTTGAGATAGCTATTGCACAATTTGCATCTACTAAAATGTAGAATGTAGATCCTGCCTTTCCTGTTGTCAGCAGGCAAGGCAACTTGCCTGTTGTCAGCAGGCAGGGCAGCTTGCCTGTTGTCAAAGGGTCAAGTGGCAAGGTTCTTAAAATTGAAATGCTGTTATGCAACTACGGTAAACTACAAATTGTTTGTCCATGCACTGAAGTATTTTCTGGTTAGTGTATCAAAATTCCAAATTTCAAGCTGGAGAAAGAGTTCCTTCTATTGTCAGTGACATTTTAGATGTATTATCTAATAGTCATCTTGTTAATAGTTATTGATTATCAATAATTAGAGGTGTTTCTATGTGAGATCTGGGTCAGGTATCTGCTAACTACAAACTGTTCAGTTGTTCTTCCCTACCAGATCCAACTAGCTTTTCACAAGGGGCCAGATATGATAAATTATGCTAAAATCTTAACTGAACTTGATTACATACCTGTTCATAATGGTGTTAGCAAGTATTTTGTTCCCTGGATTTTACTCTCTCACAAGTAGCCTTAATTTCAGCATCTGAGGAAGACTGGAACAGGCTATTACTTAATGGTCTTAAAGTTGGAAAAGGAGATATTCCACCTGAGGATTTCTATGCTGTCATCAAGAAAAGGATTGAAAGAACACTGATCCGAACAGTGAGTTGCTTTTGGATTTTCCTATATATCTCCTTTATTATCTGACTTTTTTTTCTCAATACTTGTTTCAGGAGGGAGGTTCCTACCAGCAGCGTGTATTGACCGAATACCTTAGAGGCATCCAATCAAGATCTGAAGATATTGTCAAAGTCCTTGAAGGACAACAAACATGAGTAATTTCTTTTATCAGAAAATATACAAAAAGCAAATTGGTGTGAGGAATTGTTGGCATGATGGCATACCGTAGGCTTCCAATTATGTGGATTTAAGGAGCATCAATGAGCTAATTAGGCTAGTATCATTCTTTATAGAGGTCACATCTCTTGTAAGTTATAACTGCTGCCATGCTTCCTGCCAAAGCAAAGGCAAGCTTGTGAGAATGTTGATCATGATACAATAAGCTCCAATCAATAGAACACATTCTGTAACATATAAAAAACATGAGAAAGTTAAACTATTCAAGAGGTTCTTGTAAGCCCATTGCTTCTGCCGGTGGGAACCTGGAAGGCATTCTCCTTTATCCTGAGATCAGTCTAAACAAACGCCTTTTATCTCTGTTATTTGTTTTCTTTTTCTTATTGGAATACTTTCTTCCAGTATCTCCTAGCTATTCTTGAAGGGGATGATGCAGTATGCCCAAAAATGTGCTTATTTGAATCAACCAGGGCCCAAGTCAAAAATTTTGTAACTTGGATTTAAGCATTGAAAATAGGGAAATGTAGCAGGTGTGTTTTGTTGAATCTGAACTTGTATATGTATTCACAGTTGTTTATTTACCATGAAACATGCTTTGGATCAAATCAATTTACCAAAAAAAATTTAAAAAAAAAAATCATCAATTTTTTTAGCACAATATCAGCCATCGATTTTTTACCCCTCTAAAAAACCGTGCATGAAAAATACCTAATTGAATGCATGCTATCTGCTAAGTAGACTAGGATAAACCATAGTCACAAATATGGTATTTGCTACATCTTGGCGAGGTATAATATTGAGATATTATAGGTTTTTCAATAAATCTCAAGAAAATCTTGGGACTTGAAAAATAAAACAAAAATAAATAAAATAAAAAAATCACTCTTTCCTTTTTTCATTCCCTTCTCTTTCTTTCCTTCCCTTTTCCTTTTTCTTTTCTCTTTCTTTTTTCAGAAAATGACCATATTGTACTATATGCATGTTTCCTAAAATGCCCCACAATTTTTTAATCCATCTTGTGCTCAAAATAGCAAATCCTTAACTTTTTTAGGACCTTTTTACTCTTCGCACATGCGAACCTATTGAGGTTCATGCAATATATAAGTACATTGTCTTGATCTTACAATGTCTCACTTAAAAGTACCTTTGTACAATGTTTTTGCATGCCTCATGAAGTTTGCATAACCAAATTTGTGAACCTCTTATATTGCATACTTTCACAAATATCGTACTACCTTTGCATATATAGTACAACATTCGTGAGCTACATTGTGAATCTCTTGATCCTCAAGGAGGTCCACAAATGTACGAGAACGTTTACATATTATTATTTGTGAATGTCCTCGACCTTTGCACTCAGTGCGACATTCATGAGCTATCATGTGAACTTCCTTTAAGTAATTGATCCTCAAGGAGGTCCACAAATGTGTGAGGACATTCACATATTACTATTTGCGAATGTCCTAGACCCTCACACTCATGTCGATCTTCACAAATAATATACTACCTTGGCATATATAGTATGACATTCACAAGCTACCATGCAAATCTTCTTTTAAGTAAATGACCCTAAGGAGGCCTGTAAATACCATAAAAATCCATATATTTTTGTGAATATTCTTGACTTTCGCACTTTTATACGAAGATCGCAGATATGGTATTACTTTTGTAAATATTGTACAACCTTCACAAAGAATGCTTGTGAATCACCTTGAACAAAATTCTCTTCAATGAGATCCACAAATATGTGATGACATACGCAATTTTTTAGCACACAAATTTTTATACATTCACATGCTTGTTGAATTCTATGTAAAGTTGTAGTTTTTTCTTTTTTTATTGTTTTTTAAAAGAACCCTAACCATTTTCTCTTTCCCCTTGTTGAGATTCTTGTGAAATCTTTTTGCTCCATTCTAACGAGGTTGAGGTATCCTCATCAACTTATTTGGTTAGGTTGACATATGAGTTTTATACAAACAATATATACATATTATTTTATTTTATTCTAAATTTTTTTCTTTTTTTATAGATATGAACATTTAATAGCCTTACAATATTTGTGTTTTGTTATTGTTATGGATATTTTATGTATGTTTTCATGTATTTATTTAATATTTGGCATCAGATTTACCATTTAGGGTTTAATATGTTTAAGGTTTTTTTTCATATATATATATATATATATATATGTGTGTGTGTGTGTGTGTGTGTGTGTGTGTGTGTGTGTGTGTTGGTATTGTAGATGATTTATGCTTGTTTGCTTGATTTTTATTTAATATTTGATGGTTTTGTTATAGATATATGCATATTTTTTATTTCATTTGAAACTTTTTTCTTTTTTATAGATATGAGGATTTAATAACCTTATTGTATGTGTATTTGGTTGTTATTGTGGATGTTTTATATATGTTTTATTTAACATTTGACACCAGATTTATTGTTTAGGCTTTACTATATTTAGGGTTTTTTATAGATATATTTATTTGTTGGTGTTGTAGATGATTTATTTTATTTATGTGTTATTTATTTAATATTTTATGTTTTTTTATAGATATATGTATATTTTTTTAGTTTATTCCAAACATTTTTTTTATAGATATGAGCATTTAATAGCCTTGCAATATTTGTGTTTGGTTGTTGTTGTGGATGTTTTATGTATGTTTCTTTGTGTTTTATTTAATATTTGACACTCTATTTATGATTTAAGGTTTTTTCATAGATATATTTATTTGTTAGTGTTGTAGATGATTCATAATAATATGTTGTGTGGTTGGTGTAAGTAGTTAATAATTGACTCTAAATGGATTAAAGTACACTACCATAGCATTGATCATCCTACTTGGGATCTATACTAGTCTCCAAAAATAGTAGCTTTAAAGAATTTATGACTTTGATATCTCATCAAACAAGATATGTGAAAGAGTTAATGAGCATTTAATATAGTTACTCCTAAATTAGGTAGCTAATATATGGATAAATGTTTTGAACGATGATGATGTAGAGACTATGTTATTTAGTGGCAATGTTTACTTAGTTTCTCGCCAAGTTAAACAAGTTGTTGCTTTCGAAGATAAACAAGAAGCAGTTGATAAAGTGAATGATGGGAATCACGTGGAGAATCTGCATCTATTTTAAGCACCATCTATTGAGCTCAGTCATTTGGCGAACATCCAATTGTCCCAAATAGTGAGTAATATTGATGTCCCAAACATTTAGTTTAGGCATGTGGAGAGCATACAATTACTCAGACCAATTAGGGATATAGATGTTCAATGTACAGACAATGAAGAACTTGCATGAACAATGGATATTGTATATGATCAGAGGATCTGCAGAAGATGTGCAACAACGTGGGCAAAAAAATTCTAATCTCTATCGCAATAATTTGGATGACATGCAGCCTTCGAGAGCAGATGACATAGCTAGGTACATGTTGTTGGACTTTGTAATATATGTTTGAGATGTATGTGATGGTAGAAGTGTTATTTTTATGATTAATCTTAAAAGTTGAAAATACGAGAATATTGCATGTATGAAAGCAAAGAAAGTAATAGATACAATGAATTTTGATTTAGTTTGTGTAACCGAACAATGAATTAATCCTTGTTGTCATCAGGTTGATAGTAGAGAATTAAATGATATTACTGATGATGACTATAATATGCTGAATGAGCTGGACCAAGACACTGATTACATGAGACATGGTGGATGAAAATGATGCACAAATGGAAATTTAAAAGTCGAACCCTTGGTATGTTGTATAAGTTATATGAGAATTTATTGGGCATTAGATCTATTTTATGTTTTTATACTAATGAGACGTAGTTGAACAAGTTTTCGTTCAATGGATTCTAATACAATGAAGAGTAATTAAAAATCATTAAAGTGAGACATCTCAATTATATGACAAGTTACGTAACGAAAACTTAATGATTGAGAACCTTTCCAGCAACTAACAACATGTTCAAACGATCGGGAAATTGTGTTTGGCTGAATGTTTAATGATCTTTAACACTTACGTGAGTTTTTTAAAGATCATGTCATTAAGAATAACTATAATGTAAAATTCGTTCAGAGCTACACTAACAGATTCATTGTCGTATGCATGAAAAAGAACTCGTAGACTACAGTTGATTTCTCCTAGAAGATCCATTGCACAACGGTTTGTAAAACAATATTCTTTCAAGTGAAGAAGTATGAAAGTGAGCATACATGTGGTGGATCATTGGCCAACCTTCTAGTGAAAAAAGTGTCTTTCAAGTGAATTTCAGGTGTTATTCACAAACACCTGCATAATAACCCAAAGATGACTCAAAGAGAAATCATTAATGACATTACTCATGAGAAAGGTGTGCAGATAACTTACAAACAAGCATAGTGTGGATGAGAACGCACGAGGAAGAAGCTATATGGTTCATTCAAAGAGTCTTTCAGGATGCTTCTCTCATATTTGGATCATTTGATGAAGGATAACCTCTTAATATTTTGTCCATGCATCGATGGTATATCCAGACTAATAATAAATATTGATTTAAGTACTTGTTCTTAATATTTCATCTATGCATTGATGAGTTTTTTAAAGGATTCCTTGTAGTTCTTATGATATATGACACATTTCTAAAAGAAAAATGCATGAGTATATTATTTTCGGCTCATAATATTCATCCTTGTGGTGAGATGCTTTCGATAGCATTTGTAGTTGTAGATTAGGAGTCAAAGAATTCATGAGCGTGGTTTTTGAAGCATCTAAAGAAAGAACTTATATGTTTCAACGAGTTTAGAGAGAGAAGAGTATTGACAGTTATCTCATATAGCAATGTAGGGCTAAAGTATGTTGTCCTCACACATGGGCTAGTTGTCATGTTGAATATTACATGAAGCACTTGACAGAGAACTTTGCTAAAAAGTTTGGTTCACCACTTAGTGCACTTTGATGGAGTGCAGCTCGAGCAACCGTAAAACAATAGTATAATTTTTTTAAAAGTTTAGGAGCAAGATGAAGTTGCATATCATTATATTGCCATTGACGTGGATCTGAAATATTGGGATAATAGTCACTTTCTAGCCAGAAGATATGAGTATTTAATGTCTAATATAGCATATCGCTTCAATTCGTGGATTCTCCACATACATGACAAGCTCTTAGTGCTTCTTATTGAGAGGCTTCGTCTTATGCTAATAAAAAATTTTAAGAAAAAAAACTATCAGAAAGAAAATATCAGGCATTGTGGTTCCTGAGGTAAAATAAAAATAGCGGCACTTAAGAGAAATACACAACAACTACGTGTGCAAGTAGTGCATTACTATCAACATCGGTACGAAGCCCACGTCCGATCTCACGGTTAGAGTGTTGATATTGAGAAGCAGTTATGCTCTTGTGAAGAGTGACAAGATAGTGGGATTTCATATAAACATGCGACCACATGCATTTTGTATGAGGGCAAGCTATTAGAGGATTATTGTGATAAGTTCTTCAGAGTTGAATCGTATCGAGCTGCATATAATACATTTTTATTCCTTCCAATGGTAGATAATGTCTCACACAATGCTCCATCGACTCTTATTCTTGTCTATCCACCAAAAGTGACTCATAAATCAATGCAACCTAAGATGAAGAGATAGAAACCATAACACAAGAATATTGTGTCATACAAGTGCAGTGTATGTGGTGAGGTTTGCCATAATAAGTGGAAACACGAATAACAGTATGTTGGAGTACCTCTTGTTACAAAATATATATTTGTTAAGAGCTAATGAATTGCTTCTATGTATTTATTTAGAGTGTTTTAATGAACTGTTCCAATGTCTTAATTCACAATGTATGCACGTAAAGGTAAATATGACAGTAGAAAGGGAACCAAACCCCCACCCCAACCAATAATTCAATTGTGATATGATGTATAATGAACCAAGTTATTTATGTATACAATTAATGGTACTGACATGTACATGTTTATATTCATTTTCAACTCATCATGATAACAAGTTTGGTGAGAACCAGGAAGATGGGCAACAACCGGAAGAGTTGAACGAGCATGATTTGTATATTGAAACTATGTTGAGCAGTGACATAAGTGTTAGTTTTTCATATTTTTTTATTTGTTTGTTACGTTTTGTATGTAAACTCTTTAATTTAACATGAATGTATTACATACTGTGAATTTATGTAGCATCTACAGATATTCATAGAAAAACTCCAAAAATATCATAAACAGGACATGGTTGGTGGATCAAAACCGCCAAAAATTATTGATCTTACCCTTTATTTCTCGTTCAGTACATAAAGCAATAGTCCGCATGTTTGTTGTCGACTAATAAAAAGTAACAGCTCAGTAGGGTTAAAGTCCAATTATATTGCTTTAATTTAAAGATACTTTTTTTTATCGGTCTGACATGTTATTTTTGAGGGATAGATCTTTTAAGTAAAATCTGAATGTGCATTCGGATATGTTTAATTGGATTATTTTTGGATTCAGATCAACATTGTAAGTTGGATATGAAGTTGACTTCATTCAAAATCTGGCATGATTACATTTTCTACGTTTAAATAACTTGTTTTTGTTTTTTGGATCTAGTATTACGACAAGTATTTTGGGTTTGGATTCAACCTTACTGTCTCAAATCTGATTTGGATTCGAATCCACTGTTTATATTTTGAATTTGGATTCAGATCTAGCAAGATTTGACTCGAATTCAACCCAATAAAACCCCTAGACCCAATGGCCAATGAGCATAGCTCAAATCTAATAGACCAACATTGTCCCCTGGTCATCAATCAAGGCGGGTCCAGTTTGCCATCACACATGAGAGCCAAATGGTTCAACCTTAGTGGATGGCCAGGATAACCCCGGTGGCACCCCAAGGAACATCAGAACCATTAAGGGCAGTTTGGTCGTGCATCGTAGGGACACCACGACTGCTTGGAACGTGGTTGCTAACAATCATTGGACGTAACAGACGTGCAGAACGTCGCTCACCGCATCCTTAATCTAAGTTCAATATTGATCCACCCCCTGTTATGCGGAGAATAGGGACGAGGAACGGTGTTGAGACAAAAAAATTCAAGCAGAGGGGGTCTCTCTCTCTCTCTCTCTCTCTCTCTCTCTCTCTCTCTCTCTCTCTCTCTCTCTCTCTCTCTCTCCACATACACATTTTCTTCTTTCCTCCCCTTCTTGTTCGTTCCTCTCTCTCCTCCCTTCTTCTTCGTTCTTTGTTCTTGTTCTTCTTGGGTTTTTTATTTGATTAGTTTTTTTATCATTAATTAGGATTTTTTTATTTTCATTGTTTAAGATTTTTTTATTTGATTTTTATTGATTAAGGGTTTTTTCTTTGATTTTCATTGATTAGGGCTTTGAATCAAATATCATTAATTAGGGATTTAGATATTTAATTTTATTATGATATTTTTTCCTCTTTTATTAGGGTTTTGAATCAAATTTTTATATTTAATTTTATTAGGATTTGAATTAGGAATTTTTATATTAAATTTTATGGTTTCTTTGGTTTTATCATTTATTTTTCTTGTAGTTTAGGGGGGTTGGGGTTTATTTATGATTTATTTTTTTGTATTTTAGGGTTTTATGATTTATTTATGTTTTTTGTATTTGTATATAAAAAATATGAATTCTTATTTTTTTTCTCAAATTACTCAAAATATAAAAAACAATTTGTATTTGGGTCCAGTTTAAGATCCATATTTGAGGCTAAAATCTATATTTTTTTGATAAACTTTCATAATTAAATTCAATATGACACTGATTAAAGTATTTATATTTATATTTATATATATGACTTTTTATTTTTTTCTCAAATTACTTAAATTTTAAACATTTTTTTGTTTTTAGATCCAATTTGAATCCTATATCTGTAAACACCCAAATTTTTCAGAATACCCAAAACCCCAGAAAGTCCATTTGTCGTACCCTACGAAAGCACACCTGAGGTGTCGTCCAAACCCTAGGTCTTGTCCTGAGATTATACACTATGTGTTATCCTCCTTGTTCATGCCATTATCACTCGGGATAGGCCATCGCTCCCCTTTGATAAGGCATCCTGGCATGTTCTAAGTGGGGGAAGGCATAGACCCTATTGTCCCACCCCTGTGTGTCCTAGCCAAGGCTAGGCATGGCACCCTAGGAGTGTCATTCTTTCCTGGGATGGCACCCTAGGTTTGGCCATCTATTGCATCCCCATGTCCAAGTTGCCCTATCTTGGGATGGCCCTTCATGTAATGCCTAGAGAATTTAACCTTTGAAAAACATGTGAAAATTAAAACTTTTTTTTATTAAAAGCGTAAGCGAAAACCTTTTTAAACTTGGGTTCAAAACCCAGGCAGGTTACATTCTATACTATAACAATAAGAGTAGATTTAATATATTCAAATTCAGCTCCTAGAAAAGAAAAATGACTAGCTCTCAATGTCACTGCAACATCTTGCATCCACTACACAGCTATGCATCACACTTCACCTGAAAACCCATAAAAAGGGTCAGACTCGTGAAAGACTTGTAGGTCTAGAACAGAACACATAGTGATTGTACAAAACTAATATATATCACATTTTCATGATATAAATCAATCAAATAAATATAATGCATTCATTTACAAAGTGACTAAGTAGGCGTGATGTGTCATTTACTATATATTTCACTCATAATCTATTATCGATAAGGTTATGATTTCAAGTTCAACATATAATTATGCTACATTGAAACATGCAAAGCCAAATTCATATTTTTCTATAATGGTCATCTCTGAAAGTTCATATGATCATCACAATCCACCATAACTAATATATTTAACATGTTCATCATCATAAAGATTTTTCGTATCTTGAAAACAAGTCCCCAATTGGATTACCTGGTCTTGGACATGCATATCTTTAGAGAGATTTTACCGCTCTAACCGAATTACCTAATCTTGGACATGTTTGTCCTCACAAAGATTTACTGTGCTAGTCGGGTGACCTAATCTTAGACATGTACATTCTCACAGAGAATGTTCTTTGATGAATTATTCCTCAATCGATTACCTACTCTTGGAACTTTATCAAGTACATTATATCATCATACATGCATAAACACAATTAACCATTCATAGGGTCAATGGTCACCCATTCGGGCACATTCATATATCAATTAACAAAGCACAAGATTATTGGTCGCAACATTGAGGCACAAACACATATCAATTCAAATGATCATACACAAGGTCATGAGCCACCTGTCTAGACTCAATTAATCAGTCGATTTCATATCAAAAGAAATTATCACATATTTCATTTCTATTGTGATGTAATTTAATCATTTCATACATGTATCACATCATCTAGCAGCATATCATAATATCGTATTTCATAATATTCATATATTCATAAATTGAACATCGAAACATGTGCACAAAAATCCAAAACATGCATATTTGATATGTCGAATCAATTACATTTTATAACATGTGTATATAATTTTGAATATTCATATTTAATTCCAAACATATGTATTTTACAATACGAGGTACATAAACCTTAACACATCTGAATATATACCTATATTCGTGAAACCACGCATGCAAACATTTGTATATATTTTATTTGTAAAACAATGCATGTGAGCATCTATTTAACTTAATTTAAATCATGCATTAGAATCGCACAAATACAAGAGTTAGTATAAATTTACCTTACCTCAAAATCAATGCAGCTTTACAATAAAAAATCCTAAAAATGACAAACTTCTTCAATAGTGAGCTATCACACTTGAGAGCTACCCCAATTTCGTAGATTTAGAGCGAGCCTAATTAGATGTCACCTTTCAAAATTGTGAAAAGAAATAGCTCTTTTACTCCAAAAAAAAATGGTACCATGGGGAGGAGAGAAAGAGAGAGAAGATGAATGAGATATGAAAAAAGAGAAGGTGAAAGCCATTTTATAGGTAAGAGAGGAAGAGAAAATAGATAATGAAAACCATGGGTTAGAAAACAAGGGGTGAAAACCATGGGTTTTAAAATAAGGGGTAAAAACCATGGAGTTTGAGCTTTGGTTTGGATTTGATAAGACTCATTCGGGTCTTATCAAATCCAACCCATTATGTATATATACTTATATATATTTTTAATATATTATATATTATATATTATATTTAATATAATTCTTTTGGGTCCCGAATGGACTCAAATCATTTTTACTTTAGTAAGATTCATTTGGGTCTCAAATGAATCCAAATCCCTACTTAATTTTTGTGAGATCCATTTCGGTCTTTATAAATCCAAATCATCATTTAGTATTAGTGAGATCCATGTCTCAAATGGATCCAAAATCATGTTTACCTTTATGAGATCCGTTTGGGTCTTTAGCAGATCTAAATCCTTAGCAAGACCTATTTGGGTCTCGGATGAATCTAAAATTCTTTTATATCTGGTTTAAACCCCAATACGGGTCTAAACTCTTCCCAAAACCATTTGGGTTGACCCAAATTATTCAAAGATCTAAATATGGATAACTTAAGATCAAATAAATCCATTGTGCTTATTCGGACAGCTCAAACTTGCATCAGTGTGGGTTGATCACCTTGGAATTCTACTAAGATCCAAATCCAAATACCTTATAAAAAACTCATAAATCCTAATTAAATTTGCTAATTAATAATAATTTATCGTAAATAAGAATAACTTGATAAATAATTGAAATTCATCAATATACACTGGCATTCAAATAGGTAAAACCCTCTATATTTTATTAAAATATTTAATAAAAATTTTGGATATTACATCCTACACTTCTTAAAGAATTTTGTTCACAAAATACCCACACAAGGGTTATTCGAACAAACTGTGGTAACTAACAAAATCTTATCTAGGTTCTACATATCACATAAGGTTTTAAATAGCACATCATAACAAAATAATTGTTAGTTCAATTAAAACATACTTACAGAGTGGTGCTGATTGTTGGACGTGTCATGATACCAGATGTAATACCAACAAATTTTTTAGGTTTTTTAATAAAATAAAAGAAGAAATTACTAGGGTTTTGAATAACGTATCTTGATCTGGATCTCAGTGAAGATCAAATAGAAACAACTAGGTTCGAAATATCCAATTAGAACACACAAAATCCACTAGACCTAAACTACTCAGTTTGGATCTTGGGGGAGATCCAATTTGAATCAACCCATATGATTGGGATTGGATCTAGTTAGTAGACCCAATTCAAATTAGTTCTAATTATGTTTGGACCTAGAAGAAGATTTGATCTCAAAATAAATCTAGATGGGTTTTTAAAACTTTGGATCCATGGTATACGGATCTTCGAATGATTCAGGTCAACCCAAATGCATTCAGTAAGGTTTAGACCCATATTGGGAGTTGAACCAGATATAAGAGAGTTTTGGATCCGTTTGAGACCCCAAATGGGTCTCAATAAGGATTTGGATTCATAGGAGACCCCAAACGGATCTTCAAAAGGTAAATAAGATTTTAGATCCATTCGAAGACCCAAATAGATTTCACTGAGGTAAAAATGGTTTGAATCTATTTGAGACCCAAATAGATATCATTCAAGATAAATGAGATTTGGATTCATTTGAAGACCCAAATGGATCTCGTTAAGTAAAATGAAATTTGAATCCGTTTGGAGATTCAAATGGATCCCACTAAGTAACATGAAAATGTTGGATCCACTTTGAGACCCAATTGGATCCCATTAAGTAAATAGGGTTTTTGAATCCATATGAGACCCAAATGGATTCTATTAAAGTAAAATGAAATTATGGATTCATTAGGAGACCTAAATGGATTCCACTTAAAATAAATAGGGTTTGGGCCAACTTAGACCCAAATGAATCATATATAGGATTTAGATTTAATGAGACCCAAATGGGTCCCACCAAATCCAAACCCAACAACATATCCTCTCAATAGATAGATTAGGGTTGGATCCCATTCGAATCCAACCCAAGGCACAAATACCCACCCCATCACCTCTCACATCTTCCATTAAAGATGTACTTATACCTATAGCCCTCTACCTACACCTATAGCCCCCTACCTACTACCTACTTTCTTAATGGTGGTCCTTACATACTACTCCCTATTTTCTTTTTTTCTCACCTACCCACTCTGCCTATAAAATGGCTTTCACTCTCACTCTTTTTCATATCTCACTCTCTCAAGTATCTTCTCCTCTCCTTGGTGCCGATTTTCTTAGAATAAAAGAGGTCATTCTTTTTATAATTTTGAAAATAGCCTCTAATTATGCTCACTCTAAATCCACGAAATTGGGGTAGCTCTTAAGTATGAAAGCTCACTATTTAAGAAGTTTGTCATTTTTAGGGTTTTCATAATCTTCAAACAAGGTAGGGAAAATCTATATTAACTCTAGTGTTTGTTCGATTCTAATGCATGCATGTGAGTATACATGAAATTATGGGATTTAAATATACATGCTTCAAAGTTCAATTTATGAACATATAAATACTATAAAATACTATATTATGATATAATCTCTAATGTGATGCATATATTAAATGATTGAATTACATTACGATAAAAATGAAATATGTAACGGTTACTTTTGACATGAGATCAACTGATTGATCGAGCCTAGACAGGTTGGTCCTGACCTTGTGTATGATCATCTAAATTGATATGTGTTAGTGTCCCAAAGTAGTGGTTGATAATCTTTTATTTGGCTAATTGAATGTGCATTATATTTTTTCAATTAAAATATATCACATATGTATACCATAAGTAATGTATATCGTGGATATCTAATTAAATGGATTATGTTATCATTAATGTGTTATATTTATTAACTTTGTACACTCACTATGTGTTTTTGTATAAACCTACCAGGCTTTCATGAGTCTAACCCTTGATTTCAGGTGATGTATAATTGTCGAGTGGATGTGAGATGCTGATGCGGCATTGAGAGCTATTTTTTTTTCTTGGGCACTGAATTATGGATACATATTATTTAAAACGTTATAGTTTATTAGGTTGCAGTATTTTGAATGCAAAAGGTTATATACATTAAATTCAGTATAATTGTTATTGTATGGAATGTAACCCACTTGAGGTTTTGAACCAAAGTTAAAGATGTTTTCGTTAATGATTATTCAATAAAAGAAAAAGTGTTAAATTGTCATGTATTTTATAAGTTAAAAATCTTAAGGCGTTACACCCCATGTTTGGTCGTCCTGCCTCATCCATTGCATCCCGCCTCCATCGTGTCATATTCAAGGCTAAGGACTGTTACACCCTAGGAGTGTCGTTATGTCTTGGGACAACACCCTAGGGATGTTGTCCATTGTGTCCCACCTCATCCCAGCAAGTTCGACCCTCATGTTCGGTCGTCCCACCTTGGGACAACACCCTAGGGATGTTGTCCATTGTGTCCCACCTCATCCCAGCAAGTTCGATCCTCATGTTCGGTCGTCCCACCTTGGGACAACCCCCCATGTTCGGTTGTCCCACCTTGGGACGATTGTAGTGTTTGGTTGTCCTGCCTAGTATATTGCATCTCGCCTCGTCCCAGCAAGAATGGTCCCCTTCTCAACCATCCCACCTTGAGATAGCCCTAGGTTTGGTCGTCTTGTCTGTCTCAACATGTCCCCTTTGTCATTGGGAAGGCCCCCTATTCGGTTGTCCCACTTTGGAACGGCCCCTTGTCCGACCGTCCCACTTTGGGATGGCTCTCAGTTTGGCCATCCTACTTGAGACGGCCAAACACTTTGGTCGTCCCATGACCCAAATGAGAGGATACGCTAAATGGCTTATTTTTATCTAATCCTTCCCCTCTTGTACATTTTTAAAGAGGGAAAAACTCTTCTAAATGAGTCTTATCCCCTATCAGGAATAAACTAGGAACTATTTGGGTTGGATTCAAATCCAAAAAAATCGATGATATGTATCTTGTTCAAAATTCTATAAATAGGCATTCGCCTCTAGAGTCTGATCATTTGAAAATTCCTTGTCTTAGAGCTGGCCTTAGAAAGAACCAGCCCTAACCTTGTCAATCCCTTCTCTTTCAAGTTGTCATACTCACACGTAGGTGCTGAAGTCATTGAAGAACCTTCGTACCTACGCAGAAGTGTTGTTGGACTAAAAAAAGCTATAAAGAACAAAAGGGACCCTCGATTACGAAAAATGTACTTTATGTATCCTTGGCTCATTTATCTAAATTTTATTTAATTTATCAATTGATGCTTATACATATTTTCATCTTTATGCTCATTACGCAGTGGTGTGATTCCAATTGTGAAAATTGAGAAACTTGTCTTAACCTTACCTTTTTCTCAGGCAAAAGACGGTTAAGACTTGAATATGGCGTCTCCAAAAATTTTCAAAGGATTTTGTAATTGTAAATCCGGATAAGTTATTTTTTCTCAACTTTAAAATTGTTATCAACAATATCTGAAATTAAAATGTATAATAAACATGTTAAAACACTCGTATAGTTGGGCAAATCAATTCGCACGATCCAAATAAAGTTATCCAACCCATTATTTATGTGTGTCTATACTGTCCGCACAGCATAAAACGTTTCCTTCGACAAACAAGCACAATGTATGGTCGAAACAAACGTTTGTTGGATGGAGTGCACTTAAAATAAGACTTTAGAAAGAGAGAGGGAGAGAGAGCGGAAGTGCGCGTATCGGCGGGTGCTGTATAGGACGGGCGATGGACTATCATTCAGGACATCTGAACCGTCAAAATATTTACCCCCACCTTTCCCAGACGATAATGTATAAACCAAACGCGTCAAAATACGCGCAGGGAGTTCATTTTTTCCACTCTCGATCTCTCTCTCTGCCACTCCCCCGAGATCTGAATCTGCTAAAGGCCTCTATTAAACCCTAGCCATCGTCTTCAAGTTCCGATCCTCCTTCCCCAAATCCGAGAAATCTCCCCGGGAATGGTGGTGGTGACATTCTTCTGCTGTTGATCGAGGCGCCTTTTGATAGCTTCTTCTTGATCCGAGACCCCAATTTCATATCTGAGGTAACCTCCTTGCTGCTTCTCGTTCGTCTTCGTTTTCTTAGCTTTGATCCGAGATTGATGATTAGATCTGAACCGATTTTCACTTTTTTCTTCGACATCAAAATTGGCTTTTGTAGAGTTGCTGAATTTCTCTCTCTTTTTGTATTAGTGGAGTTTTGGGATTGTTCTGTTTGGCGATGCAGGGTTCGGAGTTTGCGTTTCGTTGATAGTTGGTGCGGTTGTTATAATTAGGGCTAGAGTTAGGGTTAGGGTTGAGAAGCTTGGGCATGATGCTGACTAAATTCGAGACAAAGAGTAACAGAGTGAAAGGGCTGAGTTTCCACAGCCAGAGGCCATGGATTCTCGCGAGTCTCCACAGCGGAGTGATTCAGTTGTGGGATTACCGGATGGGGACTCTGATCGATCGGTTCGATGAGCACGATGGGCCGGTCCGTGGGGTTCATTTCCATCGGACGCAGCCGCTGTTTGTCTCTGGAGGTGTGTATCCGTTTTGGTGATTCATTTACGTGGACTTTTTATGCTTTTGTTCTTGAATTTGTTGAATCGAGATAGCCTATTTTTGAGTCTGGGATTTGTGTGGTGTCTCCGTTCGATTTAAGTTGCAGGTGATGTATTATTGCTCTTACTCTACTTAACTGGTGATGTTACATTTTCTTTGTGTCTGGGAAAAAGAATTGTTTGCAGAGATCTTGTTTCTTTTTTCTTTTTGTTATATTGGGTTGTCTATGATTTTGGTAGTTAATGCGAACCCATGGCGAATAATATTCATTTTGGATTTATTCATGTTGTTATATTGATCCGGTGAGCAAATCTATAGCCAGATCTCTCGGTTGTTTTAGTGGCTATAATAACACCAGAAAGAGTTTCCACTGTGGCTGTGAGATGTATGTTTAGAATCCAATTATTATTCGACGGCTATGTGTGATCCTTTTGTGCTATTTCAGTCATCTTGGTGTACTACATTTCAGAGTGATTAAGATCACTCAGATACATTTTTGTCTTTTTCTCTTCGTTTAGAGTAATACCTGCTAAGTTTTTCTGCTGCGCTCTGGAAATGCACTGATATTTAGCTGTTTTTTTTTTCATGCATGATGAACTTCATTTGTTTATGATTGTGCAGTGATAGTTCCTTATTTTGACAGTTCCTTCCAGCATCATTCCTACTCCAACGCTCCTAAGTTCTGATAGAATTTCAAAGTGAATGCTAGTCCCCTGTATGAAATTTCAATTCATCTGTTATTGTTCTGATGTTTCTTCAATAAATTTAAATGTTAAAGTAATTTTCATTTATTTCAGTGAGTGGTGCTGTTGAATAATTTTAACGCAAAATGTAATTGAATGTTTGAATGAAAGATCATGTGGAGAACATGTGAGCTGCAGAATAGTTCATATCAGTTTTGTGCCGTAAAATCATTTGCTGCTGATGAAGAAGCTAAAATTATTATTGACAGGACTTATAAATGAATTAATTGATTCAAGAACACCATGACATTCCATGACCACAATCAGTTTGTTTTGCAAGAGATGACAGGGGCATTCCTGTGATACAGTAATGCTGGCATATTAAAAAGAATTCACAATAGGCATTTACTGATCCAGTGGCTTAGATTGGTATCACTTTTTGGATTCAGCATTGAATGTTTTATAGTGTTTAGTGAAACAAGCAAATTTTTGTGATATGTCATGTTCAATAAATGTGGGAGATGTAAATGCATTTTCCTTCTGCTGATATTGCACACTATTAGTTTTAGAGAATTTTGAAGTTTTGCTAGTGTCCTTATTGAATTTTGCTCTTCCATTCAGGAATAGTGACATTGATTGATGCTTCTGCAGCTGTGCTTTTCCCCAGTGTTGTCAATATTTGACAACGATTCAGGTGAATTGGCTGATTCTGATTCGGTGATGAATTGGACTGAATTGGCCAACTTTTAACCAGAAAATGACACCTGTCACAGAAATATTAAAATATGTAAAAAAAAAATAATTTAACCATTTTTAAAAATTAAAAAAAGCCGGGTCAGCCCTGTACCATATCAATGTCTGGTCAATACAATACGAATCGGCTGATTCACACCGATGATGACAACATTGCTTTGTCCTTTTTCATTGTACAGTCTCACTGAGTTTGTTGTTTCTATGAAGTTTTTTTTCAGCCAAAGTTAGTGACAAATTCCTGTATTGTGATCCAGTGGGCAGGAACTTGAGAGCTTTAAGTTACATAGTTTCTGATTTGATTAGGGGTTCAGGGTAGGGATATTTGAAATTGGTCGATAAGTATAAAAAACTGTTCGAAAACCTTTCAAGGACATTTCGGGTGATTTTCTGGAAACTTGTAAAGATATTCATTATTCATGATTGATGACATTTTTCTGTCATTGTGGCTTGATTCGTAGACGTCAAACTTCTGGTGAGTTGGTATCTTTTACCATAATTTTCATTATATTTACATGTTTTGAGGGACATACATTGCCTATCAGACTGTAGTAGTGTCCCATATATATGGTATTTGAATTTCATCTTCTAACTATAGTGCTACTATATATTACTCTAATTATGGTGTTGATATACATTCTGGTACTGCACTATCACATGCCCTTGTTTACATTCTCTGTTGTAACAACTGATACTTGGTCAATGATACTAGCTTTTGTAGCATATGTCATTTATTCCGGGGGTGGGGGCATTAATTTTGTAGTTGGTTATGTGAATTTTACAGGCACTGTTGATAGAAAGCATTCCTATTGCTTTAGTAAACCATATTGTGGATTTTGCAGGGGATGACTACAAAATCAAAGTTTGGAATTATAAAATGCACCGCTGTTTGTTTACCCTTCTTGGACACCTTGATTACATTCGTACAGTTCATTTTCACAATGAGTATCCATGGATTGTTAGTGCCAGTGATGATCAGACCATCAGGATTTGGAATTGGCAATCACGCACTTGCATCTCTGTGTTAACTGGTCACAACCATTATGTAATGTGTGCCTCATTCCATCCTAAAGAGGACTTGGTAGTGTCAGCTTCTTTGGACCAGACAGTTAGAGTGTGGGATATAGGAGCATTGAGGAAGAAAACTGTTTCCCCAGCCGATGATATTTTGAGGTTGACTCAGATGAATACAGATCTATTTGGGGGTGTGGATGCTGTTGTAAAGTATGTTTTGGAGGGTCATGACCGTGGAGTCAACTGGGCTGCGTTCCATCCCAGTTTGCCTCTCATTGTTTCTGGAGCAGATGATCGACAAGTTAAACTTTGGCGTATGAATGGTATGTAAATTGAACCCTATGACTACTATTGATTTGGATATTTCTTTTGGTGCATTTGTTTCTCTGTTTTTTTACTAAATAGTGGTTGCGGATCTACATTTATAGTTGTGACAATGGACATTTCATTTTCTTTTGTTTGTTCCTAGATACAAAGGCTTGGGAAGTGGACACCTTGAGAGGACACATGAATAATGTTTCTTGTGTAATGTTCCATGCGAAGCAGGATATCATAGTGTCTAACTCAGAGGACAAAAGTATTCGAGTTTGGGATGTAACAAAACGTACTGGTGTTCAAACATTTCGTAGAGAGCATGACAGGTTTTGGATTCTTGCAGCACATCCAGAAATGAATCTGCTGGCAGCTGGCCATGATAGTGGCATGATTGTCTTCAAGTTAGAGAGAGAACGGCCTGTTTTTGCAGTGAGTGGTGATTCCCTGTACTACATTAAAGACCGTTTCTTGCGGTTTTATGAGTTCTCTACTCAGAAGGACACTCAAGTATTCCCCATCAGGAGACCTGGTTCCACTAGTTTGAATCAGGGGCCAAGAACATTGTCATATAGTCCTACAGAAAATGCAGTCTTGATCTGCTCAGATGTAGATGGTGGATCATATGAACTATATACCATACCCAAAGACAGTGTTGGCAGGGGTGATACTGCTCAAGATGCAAAGCGAGGAGCTGGAGGTTCTGCTGTGTTTGTTGCTCGCAACAGGTTTGCCTTGCTTGACAAGAGTAACAACCAAGTATTGGTTAAGAATCTAAAAAATGAGATAGTGAAGAAGAGCAGTCTGCCTATTGCTACAGATGCAATATTTTATGCTGGCACAGGAAATTTGCTTTGCAGGGCAGAAGATAGAGTTGTAATTTTTGATCTCCAGCAGAGGACCATCCTTGGTGATCTTCAGACCCCATTTGTCAAGTATGTTGTGTGGTCCAATGATATGGAGAGTGTTGCATTACTTAGTAAGCATGCAATTATTATTGCAAGCAAGAAGCTTGTGCATCGTTGCACTTTGCACGAGACAATTCGTGTGAAAAGTGGTGCCTGGGATGACAATGGTGTCTTCATCTATACTACTTTAAATCACATCAAGTATTGTCTTCCTAATGGAGATAATGGAATTATCAGGACCCTTGATGTTCCAATATACATCACAAAGGTTTCTGGGAACACCATCAACTGCTTGGATCGTGATGGAAAGAGCTGTGTTATAGCTATTGATGCGACTGAGTATGCTTTCAAGCTTTCTTTATTAAAGAAGAGATATGACAATGTTATGAGCATGATTAAGAACGATCAGCTTTGTGGACAAGCCATGATCGCATATCTGCAGCAAAAAGGGTTTCCAGAAGTTGCTCTTCATCTTGTCAAAGATGAGAGGACTCGGTTCAATTTGGCCCTAGAAAGTGGCAACATTCAGATCGCAGTTGCTTCTGCAAAGGCGATAGATGAGAAAGATCACTGGTACAGATTAGGTGTGGAGGCTCTTCGACAAGGCAATGCTAGCATTGTTGAATATGCATATCAGAGGACAAAGAATTTTGAGAGACTCTCCTTTCTCTATCTCATTACTGGGAACATGGACAAGTTGTCTAAAATGTTGAGGATAGCTGAGCTCAAGAGTGATGTAATGGGGCAGTTCCATAATGCTCTTTATTTGGGCGACATTGAGGAGCGTGTGAAGATTTTGGAATCTTCAGGCCATCTGCCTCTTGCATACATAACAGCTGCTGTACATGGGTTGACAGAAACAGCAGAAAGGCTTGCAGCTGAGTTGGGGGAGAACACTCCTGCTCTGCCTGCAGGAAAGAGGCCTTCACTTCTCATGCCCCCTTCACCTATCTCATGCAATGGAGACTGGCCCTTGTTGAGAGTAATGAAAGGCATCTTTGAAGGTGGACTCGATAGTGTTGGCAAGGAAACTCCTGAAGATGAAGAAGCTGATGGTGCAGATTGGGGTGAAGATCTGGATATTGCAGATGTCAATGGACAGAATGGTAATGTTGAAGTAGTTGAAGATGGGGAAGTGGGAGAAGGGAATGAGGAAGAGGGAGGTTGGGATCTTGAAGACTTGGTGCTTCCACCAGAACTTGATAATTCTAATGTTATTGCCAATTCCCGTGCATTGGTGTTTGTTGCACCAACACCAGGAATGCCAGTAAGTCAGATATGGACCCAGAAATCTTCTCTTGCTGGTGAGCATGCAGCAGCTGGTAACTTTGACACTGCTATGCGTTTGCTGAGCAGGCAATTGGGAATAAGGAACTTTGCTCCTTTGAAGCCTTTGTTCTTAGATCTCTACTCGGGAAGTCACACATACCTACGTACTTTTTCATCAGCACCAGTAATTTCACTTGCTCTTGAAAAAGGGTGGAATGAATCCGCGAGCCCCAATGTGAGGAGCCCTCCAGCACTTGTTTACAAGTTCTCCCAGTTGGATGAGAAACTCAGAAGTGCCTATAAGGCTACTACTGATGGAAAATTCAGTGAAGCTCTGCGGCTCTTCCTCAGCATATTGCATACTATCCCTCTCGTTGTTGTGGAATCAAGGCGAGAGGTTGATGAAGTGAAGGAGTTGATTGTTATTGCGAAAGAGTATGTTCTAGGCTTGCGGATGGAGGTGCGTAGGAAAGAACTTAGAGATAATGTGGATCAACAGCAGGAGTTAGCAGCTTACTTCACACATTGCAATCTCCAGAAGGTTCACTTGAGACTTGCATTGTTGAATGCAATGAGTGTCTGCTTCAAGGGCGGCAACTACTTGACAGCAGCCAACTTTGCTCGGCGACTTCTAGACACAGATCCCCCAGCTACTCAAGCATCCAAAGCTCGACAAGTTATGCAGGCTTGTGAAAGGAATATGAAGGATGCCAACCAGCTCAATTATGATTTCAGGAACCCATTTGTCATTTGCGGGGCTACTTTTGTGCCCATATACCGTGGACAGAAAGACGTTGCTTGCCCATATTGTACATCACGTTTTGTTCCAGCTATTGAGGGACAGCTTTGCACTGTCTGCGATATTGCAGTGGTTGGAGCCGATGCATCTGGGCTTCTTTGTTCTGCTGCACAGATGAGATGATTGCTTTGGGTATGTAGGCATCGTTGCTGTTGCAGTCCAATTGAGATGTGCCACCTTCATAGAACATCTAGACTGTAGAATGCATTACTTGTTGCGGGAATATGAAAACGTTGCAGAAGTTACAGCTGCTGCTTTTAGCCTTTTAAACAGGGGTTGGATTACATGTTCAATTTTTGTTGAATTGCATGTTCTTTGATTTTGATTATGATTTTCCTTCGCTGTTTCATGCAATAAACAAATTTTCCTTGTAGAGAATTTTGGCGTACTGTTCCTGTTGGTTCATTCTATAAGAGAATGGCGAGCCTTCACAAGTTTTCCAAGGATGCATTCTCAGTTTCAACTCCGTGGTTCAGGGGTAATATGTAGAACATGGATTTTTCCTAGGTTGAAATTTGTTTTTCTATTGAATGTGTATGTTTCTTTTGATTAGCAAAAGCTTATCCCCATGGAACTCGTGTTATTCTATGCTTTATATAATGAAGATTTGTGCAATTTTTCAACATTGTCATTCTTGTTATTGATGATTTATGCTTGTGTCACGGCCTTTTGGCTAAGATCAAGTGTAGTATCTGTTCTTATCAGATGATTTATGCTTGTTAATTGATAAGAATAAAATGGACATGGAAGCGATGAATGAAATTGTTGGCATTAAAAAAAAAACAAATATCAAACATTTTGGTGCTAGTAAATATCAATCCCTGTTACCAACGGGGGCTCCGCGTGGTTCGTAGGAGCTGTCAGTGCACGCCTCCTTGTGGTGGGACGTTGCAGGTTCAAAACTCCAGTGGTATGTTGAATAGTAACTGATGGGGGTCTGCCCTACCTTTCAAAAATATATATATATATATATATATCAATCCCTGTTGAGTAATCAGGGGATAACAATGAATTTTAAGGTTGATTGGTTCCGAAATATGTCATTTCTCATTTCTTTTCATGATATACCGGTTTTAATTTCTCATGAAGATGCATCTCTCTCTCTCTCTCTCTCTCTCTCTCTCTATATATATATATATATATATATATATATATATATATATATATATATATATATATATATATATATATATATATAGGAGCCTACCAAACTTATTGACCATAGCACCTATATTATTATTAGGAAGCCTTTTCTTTTCCTTTTTGTGGGGGAATGTAACAGCATTGTGTATGGATGGGCGCTTTTGCATGTGTCTCGTAAATTAACTGGTTCCAATGAAAAAAAATATGGGAATGTGATTTGCCAAATTTGTAACAAGAGGAATCAGTTGGCTATAAACTGCTATAATTATTTCAATCATGTTTTTTAATCCGAAGAGATCCCTCGGGATCTCGTGGCCCTGACTATAGCTGATAGTCAAGACTCGGATTAGTTTTTCGACACTAGTGCCAAGGTGGCTCATATGACAGGTAACATTGGTAAGTTGTTTAAGCTTTGGACATGATTGTGTTACGGTGGAAAACAAAGAAAAGGTTGACATTTCTTGGTGACGCTCAAATAGATTCAAAACGATCACCCATTACATAGAGAAATGTTTTCTCTATCCCAGAAATTAAAAAATATCGAAAAGGAAGTTTCTACACGCTAAAACAAGGACATTCAGCCTATTTTGCAAATTGGTTCAAAAAGACCATATAGGAAAGGTGGCACGAATGTCTTGGGCATCCCAACGTCGGTATTGTACATCTTTTGTAGAAAAATAAGTTCATTGAGTTTTCTAAGAACAATAATAAAGAATTTTTTGTTATAGTTGCCAGCTTGAAAAATCGCCTAAGCTTCCTTTCGGAAAATCCAAAAATAAAAGCCTTGAATCTTTTGCCAAAATCCACTATGTTCATTTTATCCATAGAGAATTATAGATATTATGTTGTTTTTATTGATGATTCCTCTTGATTTATTTGGTTTTATCTCATGAAAAAAAATCTGATTTCTTTTATTGTTTCAAGCATTTTCATAAATATTTGAGAAAAAGAAAAGTTTTTCAATTCGACGGAGGTGGAGAATAAATCAGCAGTGTTTTTATCAAATATTTAGATGGTTTTAGAATTAAGAGACAAATTTCATGTCCTAAGACTCCCGAACAAAATGGGCTCTCTCCCAACAAAAGAATAAAAATGTCACAAAATTAAGTCTAACTATGCTCTTACATACCAATGTTCCCAAAAGATTTTGGGTGGAAGCATTTTCTACTTTTGTTTTCTTGATAAATTTGCTACCTATGCTATCTTTGAAAAATGATTCTCCTTATTTTAAACTTCATGGTATTCAACCTGATTATTCTTTTTTATGTTTTTTTTATTTGTGTAACTATTGCAAAAACAAATTTGATTTAAAGTCTTTACCATGTGTTTTTTCTGGGATATAGTATCCACTATAAAGGATACAAGTGTTTATATCCACCTACCGAGAAGATTTACAACTTTTGACAAGTCTAATTTACCTTTTCAAAAATTAGGTTTTTTATTTAAAAGTGGTGGCGCTGAGGGGGTAGATCAACTTTTATTAACAACAGAAGTGGTTCCAAAAAAAAAAAGCGATAAGTCCACATGCATTGAAAATAAGGGTTGTGATAATCAATTTCACGATCTACATGGAGATGCTTTTCTTGAAAATGATGTGCATGCTGTTGCTAACGGGTATGAGCTCAATGCTGATAATGATATACATTAGTCTCAAACTTCTCAAGAACCTGTGAACCATCATCAGAATGAGGATCAAGGCATTCCTCAAGAATCGGGTGAGACATTGGAGTCTCCACAAGAACACATCCTTCATGATGACGTTCAAACTGAGTCCAGCACCAACACTAGTGAAACATCGGTCTCTCAAGACGAGTCTGACCGTGATCACAACACCAACAATGAAAATTGAGTTCTCACCAAATCCATCCATGGGATTTTTAAACCTAACCCCAAGTATCTTGGCTTACATGATCTTGTTAAAAGTGTTCTTAAGAGACCTCACACTATTAAGGTTACTCTCACTCATGGAGGATGGAAGGCAGCTAAAGATGAAGAGATGGACACTCTTCTTACCAATGACACTTGGGATCTCATCCAAAAAAAAGCCAATGATAGTGTTGTCATCTCAAAATAAGTTTACAAAGTTAAGCTAAACCTTATGGGGCTTTTGATTGACTCATAGCCCGCCTTGTGGATTATGGTTTCACTCAAATTAAGGGCATTTGTTTTTATAAGACTTTCTCACATATTATAGGATATGAGAGTATTTAGAACTATTATTATTATCACTACTGTCAAAGGATCAGTAAAAATTCTTTTCTTCATGAGATTTTGAAAGAGGAAATTCTCATGAAACAACCTCCTAGATACCAAGATGTTAGAAATCTTGAGTATGTTTGCAAGTTAAGTATTTTTCTTGCAAATTTAGGATTTCTTTGCAACACTGTTGATCTATCCATGTTTGTTAGTCACAAGACATGCATAATTCTTATTTCACTCATATACGTAGATGATATGATTTTGACTGAGAGCAATACCGAACTCATGAAAAGGTTTATTAAAAAATCTTATAAGAATTTCCTATTTGGGATTTGGGTCGTCTTCATTTTTCTTAGGTATTGAGGTCAACTACAGTGACCAAGCAATGTTCTTATGTCAAGAAAAATACGCTAAAGATCTTTTGGAGTGGACACAGATGAAAGATTGTAAGGTCATCGCTAATCCAATGGCCCAAAAACATCGATATAATCTCATCAAAAAATTTCATGATCCCACTATGTCCAGAAGCTTGGTGGGTGCCCTGTAATATTTGACCATTACTTGGCCGGAAATATCTTTTAGTGTTAACTATATTTGCCAGTTCATGCATGATTCCACAATTGTTTATTTTTAAACTATTAAAAGAATTCTTTGATATGTCAAAGTAATCGTGGACTTTGGGTTACATATATTTAAGCAAAGCACATTGGATTTATACGCCTTCTCTGATGTGGATTGGGCTGGATGCCCAGACACTAGAAGATCCACCATTGGTTTCTGCACTTTTATTAACAGCAATCTCATTTCATGGAGTGCCAAGAAGTAAAGTACAATGGCTCGATCTAGTGCCAAAGCTGAATATAGATCTATGGCCTCCACTGCTGCTAAAGTCACATGAATATCCTTTGTTCTTCGTGATATCGGGATCCCTTTATACAATGTGTCACTTCTTCATTGTGATAACATTAGTGCTCTTCATATGTCAACAAATCTGATTTTTCACAACTGAACCAAATACATTCAAATTAATTTTCATTATGTTCCTGAGAAAGTTGCTCAAGGAACTTTGGTCACTAAATATGTTTCAACAAAATGTCAACTTGCAAACATATTCACCAGGCCTCTAACCAAAGCTTAGTTCATTGGACTCTGAGACAAACTCGGCCTCTGCAATCAGCATCCTTTGAGGGGGAATAATAAAATCACTTCAGTTTCAGTTTTAAAAATAAGTCCAATGGCTTAACGTCTTCAAGGAAAGAATCACAATTCAGATAATAATTTAGCTTAGACAATTCAAAGTGCTCACACATCTACTTTCAAACAAGGCAAGATCAAAACTGGAAAGAAGCACACTCAAGAGAAATTGACTAAGGCAAGACCTCACAATGACAATGCCCACAGTGAAGTAAAGTTTCAAACTCAAAGCAAGATTGAATCTCATAACGTTCTTGCCATTGAAAGAAATCAAGAAAGATCCGTCTTATAGAGCAAGAATCATTCTTTCAAGGAAACCAAAGAGCCGGTTAGTGCCAACACTGCCAACGTATGGCCATCTCAAAATAAGGAAATGAAAAATAGGCCCAAGGCAATCCTGCTTATTTTTCATGCTAGAGGAGATGATAAGGAAGACCTGCCTAATCAAGAACTATTGTCCTCCTCCCCTAGTAATTTTTTTTTTTTATCTTGCACAGTTCAACTTGTATAAAATACCTGAGAGAACAGATGAATAAACCAAGATAGAGAGAGCCATTCAGACCGTGGACATAGGTCAAATCAACCGAACCACTTTGCATGTTCTTATCTCTCTACCGTTTTCTTTAATCCCTCCCTTGTGATATTTACACTTCTTGATTGTAATCCCTTGAACAAGCAGGTTTTATCTGATTGGAACCTTGTTAATAGTATGTAACTTCTCTCTTAAATATAATCGAGGGGCCCTATACCCAGCTATCCTCTCGAAAAAAAATCATGTTCTCTCTCTCTCTCTCTAAATAAATGTTGCATGCAATTATGGTTTACAATCAGCAAATCCAAATTCTAGGCATCTAAAATGAATCTAGGGGGCTGCACAGAATCTAATTAGGATCACGAACTTTACAGGCTTGAAACAAAATTGTATGATCTAACTCATGAATACGAGCCAAGCTCAGGCTATCTGCACAGCTTGCTGAGCTACAGCTTGGGCCATTTGGCTGGTTTACCTACTCTGCCATGGTTGCATAAGTGATTGTATAATAGAAATTTTTATTGAATAGATGATGATGATAATTATAGTTGGATAAAAAGTGGCGGAGCCACGTGGGGGGCAGGGACTCACCAGGTGTCAGGAAGTATCCCCTTCCCCACCTGACTCTCTCTCTCTCTCTCCTTGTGTCTTTGACCCTCCAGCCGTTTGACAAGTATTTTCTCCTATCCGGCGGTTTCCTCCAGCGCATTGCAAGGTGGCGCTCTCTCTCTCTCTCAAGTCCTAAGTGTGTCATCTGAGTTTGACCTCCAGTGGGCACAGGGCAGCGGGCATGAGAAGGTGGACACTCTATCTTCATCTTTTTGTGAGGGTTTAAGGCTTAAGGGCTTTTTTTGTTTTTGTTTTTGTTTTTGTTTTTTAATTAGCAATTAGGTTTCTTGTTTTGTTTTTGTGAATGAGATGAATGCAATATTTGTCTGTCATTTTATTTTTAATCAACATTAAATATGATTGATGATTTCACATGCTTTGTTTTAGTTAGAAACTTGAAATTTTAGGGGCTTTTATCAATTAGCATATACATGTGAATGATGTTTGTTTAGTATTTAGGTTTTTTATTTAGTTTTTTTTTTAACTAGCATGAACCATGAATATTTCATTATGTTTTAAGGTTTTTGTGTTTTTTTTAATCAATATTTAATTATTTATATATTTTTTTTCATTCAAAATTAAACTTGCTTCTACGTGTGATTTTAGTTATAAACTTAGTATTTTAAGGGTTTTGTTTTTTTAATCATTATATATATGAATGATATGAAGTTTTTTATGATTTAAGAGTCAATTTTTTTATAACATGAATATTTAATTAGGTTTTAGGTTTTTTGTGTTTTTCTTTCCTTTCCACTGTGCATTTGTGTCCACCTAATTTAGATTCTTAGCTCCCCCTCTAGTTTTAAGTATGATTCATTTTCCTGCATGTAACGCCCCAGATTTTCAAAATAAAGCTAAGTTGAAAATTTTATTATTATTTTTTTTTTACAGCGGAACTTAGAAAAGGTTTTAGCAGCGAAAATAGACGATAATGAGTCGTCAGTTTTAGAAAACTCTGAACAAGCCACATGTATATGGCCAAGCACTCATTGACTACTAAGATGTTTTATTTATCAAAACGAGTTGTTTATTACAAACATCACTGTTTGGAAAAAACAATATTAGTTGAATAAAGAAAACAGTACAACACTGTCTAGAGAAACCCTAAAACTTGATGTTGTCTTGCTCTGCATATCACAACGCAGGTTCAACACCTGAAATCTCCATTAAACGAGGTCAGAACCATTGTTGGTCTGGTAAGCAAGCATTTATACACACATTCAAACAAGTATCAACTCATGCAAAGACCACTCAGGGTCACAGTTCACAACAACGATGCTCAAGTCTTTACGACTTAGTGTATATCGCGAGAGCCTCCTTAAGGCTACGAGTTGAACACTTCGCTCAAGTCTCCATGACTTAGCGTGAATAGGGCTATGATTGAACATCTCGCTCAAGTCTCCATGACTTAGTGTAGACCTCTTCAGGGCCTCATTTGGGATGTCAAGCTCAAGTCTCCAAGACTCGACATATCTATATCTCACAAACCCAAGTGTGAGCTCTTCAAACTTTGCTTAGTCGTGTGGATACAATATGGGTATTTACCCTATCGGTCCAGTAGTATATCGATCATGATACCTTTCTCAAGGTTATGCAGGACTTGACAAAACAACATTCATTCACCCGTACATTCATACATCGTTGAATCTATAGCTAATGCATTATTTCGATATTAGCAGTTCACCCTTGGTACACAGGAAAAGTTTTATCCAGGCATCAATGCGACGTTCTGGGGGTTGATTATTTCATGTATTTTAGATACCCTAGAAGCCTATTGACCCTATCCATGGTAGGGCAGTAGAACTCATACTGGGATAACCTTACCAGGCTGGTTCAGATGCATCATCTTCTGCAGTAGTCGGGTTCAATACTTAGATATTCAAGGATAACCACAACCTCCATACCCTCTGAGTGACGGAAGGTCCCTTGAACTCTATCAAGTTCATAATCAAATACATGTCACGCGCGGCTGAATTATCACCGTATGTCACAGTGAGCAATAGTCCTGAAGGGATCTGCTGATCTAACTGTTACTTCTCGGATATTCGCATGCCATTTGGGCAAGCCAGTGCATCCCGCACTGAGGAAATATATACCTGACCTCATTCAATATTCCCCAGCGCAACAAAAAACGTAGGCTCTGCGACCTTAAGTTTTATTCATATGCATGCTTGACTGTACTCTCGGCATCTATGGCCATTACGAACACCTCACCTTTTTCGGGTGGACAACATACTTTGGCTCTCTAACCTTTACGAGTTTAGTTGTATAACAGTATCTCAATGAGCATGAATATGACATGATCTCAATGGATTGACTGCTCGACGTATATTACCGTAACGAGCACCTGGCCTAGTCAAGGCGCAACAACTACTCTGACTCTTCGACCTTTACGAGTAAAGTACCCTTACAGGCGAACATGAGAACGAGCCATTCCAGTAGCGTTCCGAGAACAAAGCATCAGCGTGCCATTCAACCAGTTCAGACAATTCTTTTGTCAACCATTTCGACAACACTTTTTCTGCTTTAACGACAGAAGTGTGACGACCCTTTATACATTATAAAAAATACTTGACAAAATTTGTGCAACACCTCTTCTGTATGACAGAGTAATATGCTACGCTCATTCTGAGCTGGTTGAGCTCCTTCAAAAATTCCAGCAACACTTCCTCACTTTGACGGAGAAAGCGTGCATTTCTTTTAAGCTCGGTGAATATCTTTTCAAAAATTTCAGCAGCATTTCTCTTCTTTGATGGAGAAATCGCTACGCTTTAGCTCAGAGATGGATGCACACCATTGTGCATACTTTGCATCCATCGAGGTTTGTTAGAACCTTGGGTCATATCCAGGTCATACGCAAGTGACTTAGGTTTTTACGAAAAAGCAATTTTGCGCAAAAGCAAAGCATTTCCAATAAAGGCTTCATTCATCAAGCAGAATCTTAATCGAGGAGCGACAATATAATCACATTGGCGATTTGGAGTTGATCTCCATTTGAACGCTCATTTATGCGCACTATATGTAATATAAGTAGGAGCCTGTACTTTATAATACGACGACGTAAATGAGTGCATATTTAATGTTCAACGGGAGAAACTGAACTAAATAACTTACAGAAAATAAATACATATATATATTTGCAGAAAGCAGGAGCCTTAGCATCGCTCGACGCGATGACAATCTTAAATACATAATACAAATTGCAAAAAGCATAAGCCTTGGTATCGTTCGACGCAACGACAATCTAAAAAAGCATAATTTAAATTACAGAAAGCAGGAGCATTGACATCGTTCGATACGACGGTAATCTTAAAAGTATAATTTAAATTGCAGAAAGTAGGAGCCTTGGCATCATTTGACGCGATGACAATCTTAAATACATATATATCACCTTAAGCAAGAGCTTTTATCATAAAATATCCAACGATAGTCGCAAGGAGATGCGCGTGAACATCGAAGTATCTCAGAGGGCGTAAACTAAGGACTAGGGTCAGATACTACTTCAGAACGTATACGATATATATCACAACACAAATCAACAAATACTTGAGAAAGAGTGATCGACGAATCAAACTTAACCTTCGATCGGTGAAGAACGGCTCTGATGTACTCGGTCTGCTTCGAACTAGGTTCAAACCTTCCTTTGAGAGGTCAAACTAGGTCAGATGAGTTTGACCTGGTTGAGAAAGAGGAAGAGCATGTCAAGCTGTTAAACTCAATTGGTTTGGACAAAACTGAGTTTGGTAGGTTCAGACTTAGCCCAAGTAGGCTAGGTCTAGGTCAGGTAAACCAAACCTAGGTTAGGACCAAAAGAGACTTTGACTAGATCGAGCTGGGCTCAAGCTAAGTCAAAGTGGGTTTGGACCAAGTTAGGTAGGTTCAGACTAGGTTAGGCAAGCTCAGACCAGGTCAGGCAGGCTCACACAAGGTCAGGTAGGCTCAAACCAAGTAGGCTAAGTAGGAGAGAAGAGGAGAGAGAGGGGGGGATGATTTTATGAGAAGAGAGAGAGAGAGGGGGGGGGGTATTTATAGCCAAAGAAACTTAGCTTCTAAGTTTTCTTTTTTCTCCTTTTGCCCCTAGTTTCCGGACAAAGACTGGAGGTTCTTTTTGTGTGAAGCTCACATGAAATATTTCATGAAATATTTTGTGATATTTTTTGAAAAATATTTTTGTAGGTCCCACCAACATTTTTATGAGTCCCGCAAAAATTTAGGTTTTTGGTAAAAAAAAATTTCGAAAATTTTGAAGTACGTCATTCTCTTTGTATCGACGTAACTAAGAAAGTTAGCTCATACAAATATCCTGGTTTTACTTAAGGAGGAAGTTATGGCTCTCTAACTGATTGAGCATATGAAGATACTAATATCCTAAGTATAACTGATTCATAAAAATCAATTCGATTCGCATTTTAGGTTCATATGCTATTTTTACATAAAAATGCCTCATGAATTTATTCAAAACTTTTGTTGAAAAGTTGTGGATCTTACACTTCAAGTCTACGGGTAGGTCATAGGGATGGAAAAGCTTGAAACTAGGAATTGTTGCCCTCAAAGATAAAGCTTCTTGTCAAGTTGGGGATAAAAAAAAAACATAGAGTTCTAGTTTGATCATGGGTAAGTTTTCTTTTGCCAATCTATACGAAGGGCGTCTTAGCTTGAAATGTTATAAGCTATTGCGATTTATTTCATTGAAAGAAGTGGTTGTCGAATATGGTGATGTCATGTGATATATTTAGGTTGTTCTTGTGAAACTTCCACAATACTTTAGATTATGGTGAATTAGGCCTTGAGAAGCAATGCTAATAGAGACCTATTGTCGTGGGACTTATCTCCTATTGTCACCTCTAAGGCAATATGGGAATCTATTCATGTTAAGAGCATGGATTTTACTGTACACAAATTGATTTGGGTCAAAGGTCATTCCCCTCCATCATCTATCACTCTTAGACTTGGCTTTACTAATGTCTTGTTAACACAAGAAAGGCTTCAAACCCTTGGTTTTCATATAGTGAGCCAATGAAATCTTTGTAAAAGTAGTATAAAATCCACAACTAGTCTCTTTCTTAAGTGTAAAATTGTGAATCAAGTTTTGTTGGAACACGGACCATAGTCGAACCACCAAAGCCCAACTTGAGTGTTAAGACGCAAGACCGACTTTGGTTCAAATTCTTGACGAGCTGAAAGTGTTGGTTTATTTTCAGTCAATTCAGATCGTTTCAGTGAACTGCTCATCCCCACTTCAGAGCACTAAATATGTAAGTTGGCTAAGTCTAAGCTAAGCTCGGTCTAAGATCTCGAGCCCTTGATAAGCTTGGATCATGGGCATGTTGGGATTAGTTGGGGCAGCTACGAGAATAAAGGAATTGTAAGGGATAGTGTTGGGAAAATCATGAAACACTATGGGGATTTAGATGTATTGTAAGGGGCATGGATCAAAATGAAAATATGTATAAAGAGGACCAAGTGGCATCAGTAGGGGTCATGCCTAAAATTTCTGAAAATGAAGAAAACCGATGAATTCCTCTGCTGTCTCTCTCTCTCTCCTTCCCTCTCATTTATCTTATTCCTCCCTCTCTTCTAGCATCTTCTTCTGGTTGCTTCTCTCTTTGTCTTGTCTTCTTCCTTCGCTAATTCTCCTTGTTCCCAGAATTGAGGTCCATTACGGAAGACTCTTATAGACCAAGTGGGCTTTGGAGGACGCCACGACCATCCGAGCTCATAATCGAAGTCACTGATCGTGCGAAAGCCATCTCTTGGTCACCAATCATCACCTTTCTCACCGCATAATCTGAATTATCTAGAATTCTGGTTCCTCTAGGAAAGAGCAGACCAGATCCACTGGAGATTGGTTGATCAAGATGTGAGGAACTCTATAGCCATCATATTGGAACTTCACTTAATGCGTAGAGCTTGCTGATAGGCTAGAACGCGTGTGCGTACATCCTTTGCGAGCCACTCTTGTCGAGAGCATTGCTACACTCTCTCCCGCGCACCTCACTATTCTCTTCATGCAATTGAGTTCTCAGACCTTCCTTCTTGCGTACCAGTGCTTGCCGCGTTTTACAAGCACTCATGTCAAACGCCGCGTGCAGGACGAAACAGCGAACTTGATTTAGATTTTACGGAGCTTCACAGTCGAGTCATATCAAGTGGTATTAGAGCGGCTCCTTTCTTGGCCACACGCTCTGGTTATGTATTCAAAGTCGTTCCTAGCCTTTAAGCTTGTCTATCAGTAGTTTGATTCGAAATTATGGAAGAAAAGATGGGAAATCTGCACTGTGAGAAAGAGCATAACTATCAAAGTAGTTGTAGCTTTAATTCTAAAAATTGAGAACTGCAGATACCTGGAGAAGCTTCTCACTACATAATCGGATTTAGATGGAGTAAACTGCACCATGTGACTGCCAACTGACTCGCGAGGCTTCAACAGTCACTCGTCGAGGTGTTGCAGATGTTGTTTTGATTATGCTCTGTATATAATTCAAGCCGATCACAATAGATTGTGTGAAGACTACTATTGTATGATCGTGAATGTAGAAAACAAGAGCAACACAAGATGAAAGTAGCCAAAGAAGCAGCTGATTGTGTGCTTCAAAACTCATACCAGGCCTCATTCTTCTGGATTTAGAATAGTATCTAATTCAAAGCAGTTGATTGTGTGCGGATGCAGATCAAAGGTTGTTGAATGTCAATTTGGGTTCGTTCTTCAACCAGCCATGTGAGGTACTATATCTAATCCTAACTCACGCTCAGCTGGATTTATTATTTGTTGAACCATGCCCTGAAATTGTTGCATTGAAAGAAAAACCCGTTAAAAGCTACGTGTTAAGGTGCAAAGCGAGATAGATGCTATAGAGTTCTGTTCTTGGATGGAGATGTTGCTAGCATGTCCATTTGTTCTGTTTGTCATGCTTTCGATATGTATATTCGGTGCCTGCAAGTTGTTTTTAAGAATTTATAGAATTTATGTAGATGCGATGGCTTTGTCATGAAAATGTTAACATCGGAGAACTATTAGTTCAACAAAGACATCAGTAAACATTCTATTACGAACTGCAATGTTTAGAAAAGTTGATCAAATGAAAAGTGCATTATTGTGTATGCATCAGTTGATTTGTAACCATTTCAAAAAATGACTATGAGCTGCAACCGATTGTTAAATAATGTGTCTAAGGTCCCTGCAGAGTGTACACAATTGTGAAACTAATGTGCGGACTATTGATTATAACATGAGTTATAATATGGATAATTTTCAAATGTATGCTGACTATATTGGCTATAGTTTGGAGTGGCATTGTGCAAACAATTCAGCAAATTTATACCTGTTTACAGAAAATATGTGTAGGAAGCTTCTGATGAGAATGGCAACAGAAATTACTAGTTCTAATGCTAACGATATCTGCAGCATGTTATGAATGTATTATGAACCTATATTTATTGTATCAAAGGAGTATGGAAGAATTGAACATGAGGTGAAAGTTGATGATGACACAAGTGTATCAAATCTGCAATAATATACATGAATTTGTTCAGGCTTTGATGCAAGAATGGTGTGCCACTGAACCTTTGAGTGAAAATATAAGGCTGCGTGTGGGACAGTCAAGAAGAATGTGCAGTCTAACGAGAACAATTTTGTTGACAATACAGAAAAGGACTCACTCTGTTGCAGCATGTTGGTTGAGTGCACTACATACACTAGAGCAGCAAGGATGCAACGCTCACCTGATTATAATTCCTGCATGTGGAGAAACATAGACAAAATATTGTACTTTAGAAATGATGTCGTGAAGGCACATAAACCTCTGCAGCATGGGGCTATCTCTGTTGCAAATTGCTCAATTAATCTCACAAAAATACCTCTACAGTTGTTTAGTTGGCTACAACAAAGGAATCGATGTCAATTTTGCTACTGTAAAAACCTCAATAATGGTCATGTTGCTGCAAAGTTCCTACTGCATGATTCAGAAGGCACACGATGCTCTTGACGAGAAGTGCAGTGCAGTGACTGTGTGAGTAATAGAAAATCTGATCCACATTTCAGCTTGAATGTTGAATAAGGTAACCACAAGAAAATTCCATTAGAACTCCAATATCTGCACCAAATGAGAGCTAATTACAACACACTATTCCTATAATTGAAGGAGATGCAGATTAATAAGAAAAATGGCCAGAGAACAGAGTAAGATATTGTGGAAGTTAAGGAACGTTGCTCATGACCAGGGACCACAGTTTGCGCAAGGAGAGCGAAAACCACTCTGTTGTTTATGGATACTGAATATCAGAATCATGTTAATATGGGAATTTAGGTGATGACAAGAATAGAAAAAGACTAAAAATGCGAGGTTTCATTCAAATGCAACAGATTCATCTCCCATGTCTTGCACAAACATTGCTATTGCGAAACTTTGCAAAGAATGACAAATTTCAGTTGAACAAGTTTCAATAGGAAAAATACCAAAGTCAGGAAAACCAAATTCAGCTACTAATGCATGCAAGAATTAAGTTTATTTTATTTGATCCAAGTGGGAAAAATAATTGTGAGTGCAAACCTCTTTTGTTTACATGACAGGAAACTAACTTAAGTTGCAGAAGATATGGTTCTATAAGTGTGAATAAAAACTTGGTAATTCGAGATATGACCTTGTTCAGAAATGGGTAGGAAATAAAATGGAACTGCTGCGCAAAGGCCTTGGTCAAGGTTGCTTTGTTGGGGATGATTAGTTCCATTCAACAACCACTATCTAAAATTTCTGATTGTCCTGGTTATTGGAGGCTCTATGCAGTACAAGTTACAACAGTCGTTTCAGATTCTAGGTGACTATCGAAATTGAAATCTGCAGCATTCATCACTCGAGCAATGCTGCAACAAATACCACACTCTTGATCTTTTGGAATTTCATATGAATAAGAAAATACATGTATGAATTGTTTTTGTGTTTGGATCTGAAATAGTGTGTTGAATGGATTTGTATCCGGATTCAATTACACCAAAAGCCATGAAGTGTCATGTGGGACCTATAGGAGGGATGACCCAGTGGGATGGGCACCACTTATCACCCATCTAAGATGTGGGACCAACCTAGGGGGAAAAACAACATGGCTTAGTTAGCTTAGGTTTTTAATTAACATAAACTATGTAATTTGAATTAATGATAACTTAAGATTAGATAATTAGTAAATGTTATTTTAAAGATTTCATTTAATTTAAAGTAAATCCACTAAGGGGGGCGTCCCATGTGGATAAAATCACAAGTCAAGGGGCTAGGTAAGTTTAAAGAAGTCAAATTTGAAATGAATAGGAAAAAAGGAAACAACATTGGGCAAGATTCATTTTTAGAAACTAGCTAAGCAAATTAAATGGGGAGGAAGCATTTTTTTCCTTAAATGATTAAGAGCCTTGCTATATGGCCAAAAATCAATTTGGGTTGGGTTTCTTAATGAAACCCAACCACATTATAAAATAAAAAGGGAAGGGGATAGCCATATAAATTGGCATTCTCTCACATTCTCTCTCTCATCTCTCTCTTTCTCACCTTCTTATTCTTCTACACCATTGCTGGAGTAAAACGTCCATGGAAGGGGGCTTGGAAGGGGGCGATGGGTTAGGAAAAAACTTTGAAAGAAGAAGGATTTTTGTACTTGTGTATTTGAATATGATATTCAAATCCTTGAGGCATACACCTGGATGATCCATAGATCTGGATAAGCGGATGTAACAAACTAGGTTTTACCTAGTATATATAGAGAAAACCTAGGCCGATTTGGGGGTTTTCACTCTATCCGTCCAATCTTATTGATACAGTTGGTCCTCCCAGATTCTGAATCAAAAAATTTTCAATTTTGGTATGTTGATTCTTGACACTTTGACAAAAAAATCAGCCCAAACTTGAGATCAATCGGGTCTGTATTCTAGGAGATACAGTGGTGTCTGCAAGTTGTAGCAGGAATTTTGCTCTCTGAAATCTTGTAGAAAACAGAATTTAAGAATTTATTTTTCTAATCTAGCAAATGAATGATTCTAACTATGTAATTATTACTGTGGTTATTTAACCCACTGATGAAACCACAACAAAACTGTTAAAATATGATTATATATATATATATATATAGAGAGAGAGAGAGAGAGATTACGACACATACACATATATATATATATATATATATATATATATTACATTGTGTCTATCTACATGTATAAATATATATATTTATATATCTCCTTTGTAATACCCACTAGAGGTAAAATAGTCATTTTACCCACTTCATGCCATGTACATTTTTTCCCTTTCTTTTTTCTTTTTTCTTTTTCCTTTTTCTTTTTCCTTTTTCCCTTTTTCTTGGAAATGCCCTTCTTGAGGGACGTTGGAGCCTCCAACAGTCACTCATCAGAGGGGAAGCAAATCAGGTCATGCTGAAAATGAGCGTTTTTGCTCATGCTGACATCGTGGCCATCCGATTTGCATTTTAAAAAGCTCAAAAGTCAACAAAACCACGTGGCATTCATCCAAAATGCAAGCAGACGGCCACGATGTACGCATGAGCCAAAACGCTTATTGTTGAACTGGGTAGACATAAGGCATGATTGTTGATGTTGCTTCCCCAATTACGTATCTTACGACTGAAGAGACCAACAGGATAGTTTCTTGAATAGGAGTGAGAGGATGAACCTGGCTCTGATACTCCAACCACCTTCACATCCAAGATCAGGAGGATACGGATGTGGTTTGGTCAATTGCTGGGTATGTCGAGTCCAATCCATATCCGTTTTCATACCATTTTGGATCCATCCTATTCCATTTACATTTTCAAAATATGGACAGAATTTATGAAGTTGTGTCAGCCATTCAAGTCCTTGTGACTCACCAAGCTATTGACCAACTGACAACATATCACATGTGAGTTTATCTTTTAGAGTAACAAGTTCAGGTTGGTCCTGCCCACACGGGTTTAGGTCATGTGATAGGGGTGAGCAAGATAAAAGCTAAGTGCACTCCTCAGTGGGTTTGGGGAACCTCAAGAGTTTACCAACCAAAGGCTTATAACGTGTTTCCATTTGCCTAGCCTGATCCACTTGAAGCATATGATAGAATTTTGGAACTAGATATGATTTGACCCCCTCTGATGTTGGATACGTAGAAAAGAGGTAGTCAGGCACATTAGTTTTCATGTGAAAGTTGAAACAGAAAAAAAGCTGGGTAAGACTCACTCTTGAACCTATTTATTTATTCAATTCAAACCCAGATTTGATTAAACCTGATATTATTGGCCCCAAAGGGGTTTGGTGAAGTGGGATGGGGCCTAAGCCGGTAGGCAGGCAGTCTAGCTTCAAATCTCATAAGGGTCACCCCTTTTGTAAGTTGAAGCATGGTAAGCTCACAGAGTTTTACGCTGTTAGGATAGTGATCGTAAATACGACAGGCAGAGCCAGCGCGGCTAGGTCTCTGATCATTGATCATGATGGCTGTTTCTTCGTGTAAATATAAAAAAAATGACATTCTTGATTTCAAATCCGATTATTTTATCAATCATATGTTAAATTATAAACTATATTTCCTCAAAATGCCTTCAATTAGGTAAAATATCTGATCCAAATTCGACCACTTGCACCCTTAGGACACGGCCTACAACTTTTAATCGTTGCTACTAGGTTTGGTAATGAGCCGAATTAATCAAGCTTGAGCTGTTCGACCTTGGCTTGTTCTTGTGGCTAGTAAAGCTAAAGCTCAAACCCCGAGCTAAATGAGTCAGGATGGAGTTGACTTGTTAAAGAAAAAGCTTGAAGTAATAGGTTGCGAGCTCCAAACCTATTAAGCGGAGCTTGAATTGACCTGTTTGCAAAAATAAAGACATGATTTAAGCTGAACGCAACTATATATAAGCTCTAGACCTATTATATGCAAGTCGAATGCTTCAATCAATTATTATGCACCACACTCCATCATGTAAATATATTTAAAGTGTATTTTATGTAAGCTGAGGTGAATGCTTGCTCTTTGTGTTTAGCTTGCAAGACTATTCTGCGAGTTCCAACGAGCTTATTGCAAGCCCAACCACAAGCGCCTCTGTCTAGTTTTTCAGCCCTCCACCTGTCACAGAGATATGTGGACACAAGGACGCGTAACACGTTATGGATCGACACACAAGTTTGATTTTTTTTTTTTTTTTGAAAAATAGGACACGAGAACAATGATTTTTTTAATTGTTTAATCAATAAAAAACAAAATTTTGATACGTTTAATATTAAAAATAAATTTTTATTAAAATAATATTTAAAACTATTAAATAATATTAAAATAATACTTAAAAACATAAAACAATATTAAAATATTAGCCATACTTGTCAGTATCCGTATCCACGTGTATGAGTGTGTCCCTCTGACGTAGGTTTTCACTTGGTAATGTTTTTTTTTTTGTTTTTAAAGGCAAGCAGCCTAAACCATGAAAATGAGGTTGTGGGAGAGCAATACAATCTGAAAAAAATCTAACCCTCAATTCGGCAAAAAAGACAACCAACTCTTAAATAGTGATGTCAATGGAACGAATATATTCAATAACCTATCTGATTCCGAATCCAATTAGTTCGGATTTGGTTAAGAAAACTGAATCCAAATAGTAATCGGAATTGGATATGGTTTAAGAATTCACAACCTGATTCTAAGTCTCTGACAGATATCTGAATCCGATCATGTGTTTTTTCAGATTTGGTATTAGATTTTTTCCGATCTGAATCCAAATCCAAGAAACCAATATTCGATTACTTGGATTTTGTATTGGTTACATCCGACCCGAATAGTTTTAAGCTTCAATAAAAGGCTGCTAAAATCAACCCCAAAACCTTAAGCCAAATGAACCAAAGGGTGAGTCACTTTCAAATCCTTAAAGAATATAAGTGCCATTTTTGTGGTTAGAATCGACCATAGAAATTTCAAAGCTCGAAAGATACTCGTCTAAAAAAAGCTTGAAACATAAAGGGGGGCCACGTAGGAGAAAAACAAAAAGAAGAATAACACAAAAAAGAAAAAAACAGAGAAACAAGGAGGGGGAATGATGAAAACTGGGAAGAGGGGTGGACCCAGATGCAAAAACTCCCAAAAAGCACAATCACTACTCTCCCTCCCTTCCCTCCATCCCCATTTCACACAAGACAATCTCTCTCTCTCTCTCGATTCCACAACTAGCGCGGGGAACCAATTGACCGCTCCTCTGCATTGTATGGTTGCGAAATCTCATTCCCCAGAGGCAGCAGAAACAGAGCGCTAGGTGGAGCTGTGATACCCATTTTTGCTCGATTAATCGAAGAAGGAAAGGGAAGGAGGAAAACCCATCTTCCCCTCGTACGTTACTGGTTCAGAAAGCTAGGGTTCTTCATGGATTTCGTTCCTCCCTGACCGGTATCCGTGGAGGGTCCATTGATTTAGGTATCGGTTACGCCGTTTTTTGTCTTTTATAGTTCGTTTTTCGAAATTGGGGAGATTTGGATTTTTGTTGGTTCTCAAGATGGTTCCTTACATTGTTCTCTCTCTCTCTCTCACAAATATGATGGGAATTTTCCATATTGAATTTGCATCTGCGTGTGATTAATGTTTTTTTTGTTGTTTAGATTTTGAATTTTGGAGACCGATAACTTTATCTATGCTTGGTTTTGGGGATACACTTTGCTGGTGTTATTCTAATAGCTCTGTATGTGCAGTGTGGTGTGATGCAATATAAGCGTCCTTGGCAAGCGTGTACTTATGAATGACGTTGATCCAGAACCTTTAGCTACATGCTTTGTTGGGTTAGAAGCTGCGAATACCCTTACATTTCACTCGATAGGCTGCAGGAACTGTTTTGATTTTTCAAAATGTCCCTCTTTAGTCGGTTTTTCTACAAAAGGCCTCCTGATGGGTTGCTGGAATTTGTGGATCGTCTATACGGTGAGCTTCTGGAACACATTTTTTGATTGATTTTTGTGTCTGATAGATGCAACCACCTTATCAATTATTTTCTTGGACAGTTTTTGATTCATGTTTTTCCACCGAGGTGTTACCGGATGAAATGTACCACATTTACTTGCGTGAAATCGTGACCGAGCTGTATGAAGAATACCCGGATTCTTCGTTGCTTGCTTTTAATTTCAGGGAAGGAGATAAAAGGAGCCATTTTGCGGAAATTCTTTGTGAATATGACGTAACGATCATTGATTATCCACGACAATATGAAGGTTGCCCTCTTCTTCCTTTGCCTCTTATTCAGCATTTCCTCGGAGCAAGCGAGAGCTGGTTGTCTCTGAGGAACCAACAGAACATCATTCTGCTTCATTGTGAAAGAGGTGGCTGGCCACTTTTAGCATTCATTCTGGCCGCTTTTCTATTATACAAAAAACTGCATGGTGGAGAGCAAAGAACTCTTGACATGGTCTGTCGGGAAGCACCGAAAGGTTTCCTCCAGCTCCTTTCTCCCTTGAACCCGTGTCCATCTCAGCTTCGCTATCTACACTATGTTTCTAGGAGAAACATGTCTCCTGCATGGCCTCCCGCAGAGCGAGCTCTTTCACTGGATTGTCTCATCCTTAGATTAATACCGAATTTTGATGCCCAGAATGGGTGCAGGCCAATTATCCGTATATTTGGAAGAGACCTTAATAGCAAAGATGGTCTTTCAACAAAAATGCTCTTTTCCATGCCTAAGAAGAAGAAGGCTATCAAGCATTATAGGCAGGTAAAAGGTTGCTTCACTTTCATGTCATTGTATTGTTTGCAGTCAATCTAAATGACCATGCTTAGATCTGATATATGTTCTCATTCTTCCACTCAGGATGACTGTGATGTGATCAAAATTGATATCCAGTGCATTGTGCAAGGTGATGTTGTTTTGGAATGTGTCCACCTGGACCTTGATCCGGAAAGGGAAATTATGATGTTCAGGATAATGTTTAACACTGCCTTCATTAGATCTAACATATTGATGCTGAACTGCGAGGACTTGGACATTCTTTGGGATTCAAAGGAGCAGTATCCAAAGGGTTTCCGTGCAGAGGTGTTTAATTGCAAGACTTAAGGAGATGCCTTTTTTTTATTTTTTTTTTTAATTTCTACCATTTTCCTTTGGTCATATTTCTTCTGACATGAAAGTTTATGGGTTCAGGTTCTTTTTGGTGAAGTTGAGAGTATATCCCCTCCAAGAGTGCCAACTGCAACTTTGAATGGCGAGGAGAAAGGTGGATTGCCAATAGAAGCCTTTTCCAAAGTTCAAGAACTTTTTAGTGGTGTTGAGTGGGTTGACACAGGGGGTGATGCAGCACTATGGCTGCTTAAGCAAATTTCTGCTAATGCTTTGCAAGAGAAAATTGACAGACTATTACCAGGTGATATGAAGGCATGGCCTGGATTCCATAATAAAGTAAGCTTCCTTTCGTCACCAGTAGACTCTGAAGATGAAAAGGATGATACCAAACCAGTTGAGAAGCTTGCTGCATTAGATACTGAAGAGGGGCCTCAAGCAAAAGATGATAAAATGGTCATGACTAAATTTGATGTTCCTGCTGTTCAGGATTCTGAACCGGCAAGTGTGCTCCATGATTCTACTCTACTTTGTCCCTCTGAAAATTCTAATCTAGCTAAGCAAGATAAAGTAATATTAAATGATAGGATGCAAATTGTACCCATGATTTTGAACAAAACATCACCACCGCCACCACCACCCCCAGTAGCATCCAGTACCTTGCCTTCATTCCCCCCATCTTCTAAGCCTATCCCAGTTCCACCACTACTACCATCACCTCCCCAATCATCAATTTCTAGCGGCCCATCTCCACTGCTATCTGCGCCCCCCCCTTCACAGTTGTCCTTTAAAGTCCCTCCACCTTCTCCGCCTCCTCCTCCGCCACCACCACCTCCTCTTTTATCATCTGTTTCATCCTGTGGAAAAGGACCACTTCCACCACCACCACCACCACCACCACCACCTCCATCATCTATTTGTGATAGAGGCCCTCCCCCTCCTCTCCTTCCTCCACCTCCATCAACTACCTCTGGTAGAGGCCCCCCTCCTTCGCTAACTATTGCTGGTACAAGTCCTCCACCTCCACCTCCACCTCCACTAGCTATCTATGGTGGCCTTAATCAGTCAACACCACCTCCCCCACCTCCACCTCCAGCTCTTGCTAAATCTGGTGGCCCCCCTCCACCACCTCCACCTCCATCAGGTCTTGGTCGTGGTGGCCCCCCTCCACCACCTCCACCTCTATCAGGTCGTGGTGGTCCACCAGTTCCACCACCACCCCCAGCAGGATCTGCTCAAAAAGGTTCAGCTCCTCCACCACCACCACCTCCAAAGGCTTCAGGTTCTAGTCCACCGACCCCACCTGTACATGGGGGCCAACAAGGTCCACCACCCCCACCAGGAGCAAAAGGATCTGGTGCAATGCTGCAGACAGCATCGGCAGTTGGACGGGGAAGGGGTTCATCTGGATCATCTTTGACTAACTCTCGAGGAGGCCGAGGAACTACATCAGCTACTGCACCTAAGCGTGCTTCATTGAAACCCTTACATTGGGTAAAAGTTACTCGAGCAATGCAAGGAAGTCTATGGGCTGATGCACAAAAGCAAGAAGAGCAGTCGAGGTATATTGAAATAAGAAGTCTTCATTCTTTGTTTTTCACAACTCAATGTTTAATTTGGATCCTAAACCTTTCAAAAAGAAATGGATCCTAAACCTGTTGCTAATGTAGATATTTTCTTTTTTTGGGTAGGGCTCCGGAGATTGATTTATCAGAACTGGAAACTCTATTTTCTGCTGCTGTAGTCTCTTCTAATGGAGATGGGGCAGATAAGGGTGGACTTCGGCGAGGGTCAAACGCCAACAAACCAGAGATAGTTCACTTGGTATATTTACCATGCTTATTGCTGTTATAATTACTTTTGTCATCCAAACTCTTCCTTCTCTTGCCACCCTCTTTTCTCGATTTATACTTAGATAATAGTTCCTTGTGTGAATGAAATTCCAGTGGCTTGACACTTTTAGCACAAATATTGACATGAAGGAAGTTAACAAAAATCTAAATTGACCAATTTCATATTTTATTTGTGCTCTATGCAATTTGGACAGCAGTAATGGTTTATGAAGCATTTGCCTTGTAGTGTAAAAGTTTGTACAATAATCTGATTGTATCAAGTCTGCTTTCAACGTGTTGTTTTTGTGACATCTGTTTCAGGATAGTGTTAGTTCTTGTTCTCTTTTCTTTAGAAGGGAAAATTGTTAATCCCTGCCTTTGGTGGGCGTATGTCCCTTGGAAGATGTTGTTAAGAAGCAAAAGGAAGAAGAGGAATAAGGGAAAGAGGAGAAGAATGGAAATCAGCGAGATAAAGAGAGAATTAGGGCTAGACTTCTATTGTTGAGCACATCTACTTTCCGAGGACAAAACTGCTGTTGCATATGTATACATGTTACATTATGATCTTATTTATCTTTAATGACGACAATACTCTTACCAACACAAAGAATACATGTGTTAATACACAAGATAAAGACATAGGCAATTGGATATATTCTCAACAAAAGCTGGGCTCTCTTGTTCTTTTCTCTTTTTTGAAAATTTTCAGCTTGAAAATAAATCTATCAATAGTTTTCTTGCTTTATGGAACTATTCTGGATATATTTTCTTTCCTCTATGTAATTTTTTGTTTTCCATAACAGAGCTGGGGGAAATCACGGAAACCTCCTTTTACAACAATGATTTAACTACCTATATACCAGTGGATTTGAACTTGCAACACCCAAACACATGGTGACGTGCACTAACTTCTCCTACCAGACGATGCAAAGCCCTTGTTGATTTTTTCTGTGTACTTGCAATATGAGTTAATCTTTTTTGCATCTTGTTAAGTGGGGATTAAGCTGGTTATCATTGTTGCCAATGCTTTGATCTGGACAGAAAATTCTCCAAATGTACAGTACATGGTTCAATGAGATGGCAAACTCCAGACTTATCTGTTAAGTTGAGCGTGAGAAGTTTATGATCGTAATGACATTGTTCACATTAGATCCAATTACAATTATTTGACCATGAAATATTCAACTAGAAATATCATGCACAAATTGTAGGTCGTGTTAAACTTAAGAGTTGTAAACTTGCACATGGGTTCCTGTTACATATATCCGACTGTTCTGAACGGATCTGGATGCTAAGACTATTGAAGATAGATGAAGTGATAAATCAAACGAAACCAGTAAATGCTAAAGTGACTTGATTCTAGGAGAGTGATGTCTCATGTTTAGCTTGTCTTTAGTTCTCTTACCCTATGCTGTCACCAAGGCACAGATATGAACCGGACTGGATACAAGTATGTGATATGAATTCACGAAATTTTGAAAAATAGGACACAAGGCCAGAGTGTAGCTGAGATGCGTATGCGTAGATGGATGTGTGGAAATACAATAAAAGATAAGATTCGGAACAAGGAGATACGTAAGAAAGTAGGCGTTGCACCCATTGAAAATAAGTTGAGAGAGAATCGTTTACGGTGGTTTGGACATATTCGGCGAAGGCCTAATGATGCTCCAGTTAGAAGGATGGAAAAATGGGAAAATATATTAGTTAAAAGAGGTCGGGGTAGGCCTAGGAAGACATGGATGGAGATGATAGGAAAGGATATGAATGCTTTGAACCTCACCGAGGACATGGCATTGGATAGAAATGATTGGAGGAGAAGGATTCATGTGGAAGACCCAGAATGATTTTCTTTTTTGGTTCATATCGCCGACCCCAATTGTTTTGGGATGAAGGCGTAGTTGTTGTTGTTGTTGTATACATTTTCATCATTTTAATGTATAAAATATATTTTATTGAAAAAATTATGAAATTTATCAAATAATAACAAAAAATCTATATAATTCTTTTTTTTACTTGTGAAAGGCAAAATGCTGGCACTGTGTCTTGTCTACATAAAGCATTTGAAAGTGTAATTTTAAAATCTTTCCCTTCCCACCATTTATCTTTTTCTAAAACTGTGAAAATGTTTTTCCATTTCGAGCCTGAGACTTCGTGAATGGTGTAAGCCTTCTCTCTCTCTCTATATATATATATATTGTAACATCGACTGTGTTTGGGTTGAAGAATACACAGTGTCCAACATCGTGTCATCATGGACACATGCTGGTTTTGGCGTGTACCTGTGACATAGATCCTGTGCTTTAGGAATTACAAGGACAAAAAGAGGTATGCATAGAGAAACAAAGACAACAAGAGGTAGGCAATAAGCACTCAAGAAAATTTCACTGATAAAAATAAGAAACAATATCACTTATAAACGACCCCCCATTCTAACTTCCTAGGTAAAACTGGACTGAAAATGACCCTCTACTTGGACTATTACAACAACATTACAAAAAGTAACAAGTATACCCCTATAAATAATAAGATATACCTAGAGGGGTAGTACACATAAAGGTGCTACACTATTTTACATCTCTCAAAATTCCCCCTCAAACTTGAGATGATGCAAGAAGAATCATCTTAAGTTTGTAAAGGAATGACTTTAAATGCAAAGGAGCAAGACTCTTGGTGAACACATATGCAATTTAATCCTTAGAGCACACATGCTCAAGGGAAATAATTTCATCTTTATTTGCCTTCCTTGTAAAGTGACAATTTATCTCATTATGTTCCGTTCTCTCATGAAATTTTGGATTCTTTACAATATGAATGACACTCATGTTGTCACAATGCAAGGTAGTTCCCCAAGTATAGGAACTCAACCCCATGGTGTTTTTCACAGTGCATAGTGTTTTTTACATATCTAATAATGGATCCACTAACTCAACCCCATTAGTGGCTCTCGACTTTGCATTTGCTTGCATAGGGGTTTCCACTCCCTTGGAGTCATCTGACAACCTTGCCTTCACTATAAGATTAGTTGCATACTTATGCACTATGTCACACGGATACTCCATTTTCACTCTTGTTTTGTATCCCTTTATATACAAGTCATATTGGAAACTTCATAAAAATGGTTGTATCCCTGTATTCTCAGCCGTATCCATGTGACATAGCTTATGCGGTGACAAGTAAAGTCCTTTTGAATATCCAACTTCAAAACCCAAGAAATATTTAAAATTTCTCAAGTTTCATTTCAAAGATACCATCCAATCTATGTCACATGGACTCTTCTAACAGGGCACCACACCCGCGTCGCACCTGCACCCAGGAGGGTGCGACACTTGGACATAACTTCCTTTGTGTTAGGTGAAGTCAACCACACTGAGGTCCATTTCTATCCAAAAGTAGATTCAGTTAACCCTAATCAAGTCCATTATATATATAAATATATAAATGCACACACACACATAGTGTTTACTTAAAACTGTTAAAAATTATATATATACCCTCCCCGCACCCCTGCACCCCCGCACCCAAGTTTTTTTAAAGTACCGCATCGCCACACCCTCACCCACACCCACACCTATGTGACATATCATCCAATCTCCTCTTAGTATCCTCTACCTTTTGCATATCATCTCTTGTAATGATCATATCATCCACATATAAAAGCAATATACGCCTTCTTTGAGAAGAAGGCTGACTTTTCTCAATTTGCAAAGTGAAGGACTCCACATCAGAATATATAGTATCCAAGGATCTATCTGATTTTCTATCTCTAGACCCGAAAGGTATAGTATGAGACTTAGTAAATCTACAATTCTCACTCTTGTACATCACTTGACACAACTAGCTTAGACCTATCTAAACTCTCTGAGGACACCAAATACTGCAACCTAGAGATGGAAATATAACTTTGTTTCTAGTGTCACAAAATATACTCATACAAAACTGACGATGGCAAGCTTGAACCAACTCCACATCTCCTCTAAACACTTATATCATGTCAATCCAAATAGTACATGTCCCCTCTTCTATGGCCAATCCTAATCCTTTTCCTTGATAGTTCTTGCACAACACAGTCAACGAGAGAAAAAGTGGCATTAAACTTGGTAATTTAGCCAACAAAAATAAGATTCATGGCAAGAGAGGGAACACAATAAACTCGGAAGATATTCAATTTAGTCTGAGGACAAGAATTAAAAGTAATACATCCAATTCAAAACAAACATGGATGACCTATCAATGGTGCAGAAAACACCACTTTACGAATTAGGATGCTTTTTACATATTCTTGTGGTGAATATGTTAGTCAATGTTTGAAAGTTTCTTACAGGAGAAAGGGATTGTACATCAAAAGTCATGTTTGAAAGAAATAATAGACATATCCTTAAGGCTACCAAAGCTTTGTTGTTTGGTCGATATATACCTAAGTTTTACTAAGCAGATGCAATTTGCATGACAATTTATTAGATCAACTGCATGTCATCTGGAGCTCTAAAGGGTGTATCTCCTTATGAAAGATTATATAGAGTTTCTCCAAATTATAAGCTGCTAAGAGTTTTTGGATATACATGTTTTGTCCTTTTATTAGACAGATATAGAGATAAACTCTCTCCTCAAGCAATAAGTGTTGCTTCTTAGATTTTCTAAATGGGTATTAAGGTTATAAATGTTATGATCCTATTGGAGAAAAACTTTAGATATCTAGGAATGTTATATTTCATGAAGATACACCTCACTTTAGTGATTATAAAGGAAATGAAGAAAATAGGATTGATTTATCCTTTCTGATACCTTTCCTAGTAGAAGAAAGAGTTGGTAAGGGCGATCGTGTTCAAGGGAGGAGCCTCAAGTTGAGGGCAATAGGTTTGGTCAAACTTATTCTAGAAGGCAAGAGAATATTGTTGAGATATCATTTTTGGAACAAGTGGAAGAAGAGGAATAGGGATCTTAGAGGTTAATTTCAATCCCTTTCCAATTGGTTATGAGCACACAGGTTCAGAGTCCTCTTCACCTCTTATTCCTCAGGTACGTCGAAGCTTTGTATCTTATGAGTCATTTTCTCTTAAGTATTGTGCATTTATAGCCTTAATTCACTCATATGTTGAGTCTAACTCATATGCAAAAGCTGCTAAAGAGGAGTGACAATAAACCAGAGTTGCTAGTCGGGGAAGCGGGAGTGGGAAGCGAGTCGGGGAAGCGGAAACTGGAAGCGATCCAGGAAGCGAGGCACTTCCAAAATTTTAAGAAGCGGGAAGCGCGAGACGACTTAGAAGCGAATAAGAAATCGTCTCGAAAGTGACCTAGGAAGCAAACTGGAAGCGACCTAGGAAGGAAACCAGAAGCGACCTAGGAAGTGAAAAAAGATTGGAGCTTCCGGTAACCCTGCAATAGACTATGTCTAAAGAGTTGAATCCTCTAGAGAGGATGCATGCGTGGTACCTTCTCAGACTATCACCTGGGATGAATGTGATGGGTGTAAGTTTATGAAATAAAAACCAATGCAAATGGGTCTATTATGAGATATAAGGCAAGATTTGTAGCAAAAGAGTATAATTAAGAGGATGAAATTGACTTTGCAGAAACATTTGTACCTATGGCACATATAACTACCATAAGGACTTTACTTGCAATTGCTGCAGTTAAATAGTGGAGCTTATGCAATGCATTCTTAAATGGAGATATGGATGGGAATGTATATCTAGAGTTGCCACAAGAATATTCAGACCCTCAAGGACACAAGGGTAGTTATGCGTATTTTGTCACTTTTATGATTGTACAAGGTATTCGTGAAATATAGAAATGAACTCTTTGAGATTTTTAAGAAATTTTGTACAATGGTTGAAACTCAGCACCTCTGATGCCACAAGACAGACTCATCCATGACAGTAGCTCCTATATTGACTCCAAATCTCTTATGAACTCATATCCAACCATTTAAGATAATACAAATCTTTCCTCCTATGATCAATCTCAATCATTCTCCTTGATAGTTGATCCTACATAACATAATCAATAGGAGAAAAGGTGACACTACAATTAAGTTTAGTTATTTGACCAAAAAAAGTTTCATATTAAGAGAGAGAATATGATACACTTGGGAGATATTTAGTTTACTTTTAGGATATAAATTGGAAGTAATGGATCCAACTTTTGAAACAGACAGATTACCTATCTCCAGTGCGAAAAATATCACTGCAAGGATAACAATTGGTTAGGACGTGGAAGCATTTCCTAGACACCTTCACCATTTTCTTGATTTCGGCCTCTTGGAGAAGATTTTTTGTAACGACCCAAATTGACCCTCGAAAAATGCAGATTTTTTTTAAACAATTGCAAAAAAACTCCCAAGGACCCGGGGCACATTAAAGATTTAATATTCACAACTCAATCAACCATTTCAGACATAAAATAAATTTAAACTATGAACTGAAATTGCATTTACTCAATCAAATAATTTCAATTAAATTCTACACAAATTTCATATCAAAACAAAATCTCCAGTGTACGTCAGAACCCGAGCCACCAGATCATAACCCTCCTGACCTCCAGTCAACCAGTCTCTCCATCACGGTACCTCAGTACCTGAAAAATATTTTTTAAAAAATTGGGTAAGAAACGAAGTTCTCGTACGAGACCCTCTCAAATCCTAACAGTAAGGAATTAACATAAATTAAATCAAACACAAGTTTAAGAGGGCTCATAAGTAACACATCATCGGAACAAACTTACCATCTAAGCAATTCAAGCAAGCAAATATAAAATTTTATGCTAAAACAAGCATTTAAAGATGCATGAGTCAATGCAACATGCATGAATATCTTTTTAAGTTCATTAATCAATATTTTTGTTGCATGCATGTCCCTACTCAATGCACACCAATTTTTAATGTCCACTTTCTTAATGACCCACATATATTCAAAACAGGAAAAATTCTTGAGGTTAAAGGCAATTTTCAGTATTAGCTTATCACACAATTTGTATTTTATTACTAGATTCTACACTTGTTTCCCGACCGATATCAGGAATCATTACCATCAATCAGAATATTATGAATCATCACCTAATGCTGGGACGACAAGGAAATCAACATCCATTGCCGCAACTTTCTTGGTATACCAATAACTGCAGCTGAGTCAACAACAGCACCCCAAGGAAAAGTGGCTGAAGTTCCCTACAACCATGGCCTGAAACATGAACCACAAATTGGGTTAGAAATGCACACGGTGTTTAGTATTCTTATGGTCCCTTGTGACTGTCATCCAAGGTTCTTACCCTTTTAAGAGGGATACGAGGAAAGAAAATTATTACACTGTTCGATCTCTTTTACCATTCTTAATCAATTCAGAGTTCTTTACACAAGAACAATTATGCATATAATCATGTAATAACAATTTCAGGCCCTTGCTCTGTCACATCAACAATGTAATTATTTCAAAACCAAAATTTTCAACAAATCTTTTTAATGCAAATTACAATTTAACATTTCATAAGCAACACATGCTCATGGCCTCAAAAGGCCCCGTCACTGATTCAGACATTACCACAATCATATAGCATTGCAAGATTTTTTAGTGAACACGAAACACTCATAAATAATCAACTTTTCATGTTCATAACACAATTCAGAGTACAATCACGACAGTTTAATGAGTGCATATTGAACCACATATAACAATCTTACCATACTGTCAGAGAAGTCAAAAGAGTTAAAAATTCACATATTGAATAACTGTCTATGATATATTTCTGCTGCGAACTCTATCACGATCGTAGACATGTGTATATATATTTCTGCTGTAAGTGATGTCAAGCTTACAGACAACTATATATATTCTTAAGATCGCAAGCATATATATATATATATCTATGTTGCAAACACTGCAAATATCGCAGACAACTATATATATATATGTTGTGAACATTCTCAAAATCGCATACAACTATATATGCATATGCACTGATATCATTATAAAAAATTGCAGACAACAATATATATGTATATCCTGTGAACATTATAAGAATCACAAACATATATATATACTATGTCACAGAGACTCGGCCAACTGGGTGCCGCACCCGTGTCGACGCGATGCGGGTGCGGCACCCGGTGTGGTCAACCAGACCCTGGGTGCGTTGACCACACCCAGGGTCATTTATGTCCAACTTTTGGACTATATATATATATATATATATATATATATATATATATATATATATATATATATATATATATATATATATATATATATATATATATATATATATATATATATATATAGTTGCCGCACCCCCGCACCCAAGTTTTTTGAAAGTGCCGCACCCCCGCACCGGCACCCATGTGACATAGTATATATATGCTACAAACTCTAACCAGGTCGCAAACAGATATACATATGTATGTGATACGAAACATAACCAAGATTTTATACATATATACGTTCCTGCTGCAAACAAAAAATCAAGATTTGCATATATCTGTGCTGCGATCACTAACAAGATCGCAGACATACATATATATGTATGCTGCATCCACTATCAAGATTGCAGACTGATACATATATATCAGGGCTGCGAATACATTTAAGAAACTGATATACATATATATACTAAGGCTACAAACACAGTCCAGATCGCAGGCTGATATACATATATATCAGGGCTGCGAACACAATAAAAAACACAGACTGATATGTATGTGATAAGCTACTAAAACAACCCAAATCACAGACTGATATATATATATATATATATATATATATATATATATATATATATATATATATATATATATATATATATATATATATATATATATATATATATATATATATATATATATATCAGTGCTGTGAACACAATAAAAAACACGTACTGATATATATGCATTTTTAAACTGCGAATACAAACCAGATCACAAACCGATATATATATATATATATATATATATATGTATATATATTAGGACTGCGAACAAAATCAAAATCGCAGACTGATATGTATATTTTTAATCTGCGAATACAAATCAGATTGATATATATATATATATATATATATATATATATATATATTTTAAGCTGCGAATACAGACCAGATCGTAGGCTGGTATATATATATATATACACATATACTGTGATTCAAGCCAGAATCACAAACTGATATATATATATATATATATATATATATATATATATATATATATATATATATATATATATATATATGGCGATTCTTGTTCAAGAACGCAGAAAAATCAGTCATCAGAAAACACATGTTTATGCATCAAGAATGCAGAAAATACAGGTTTATACATGTAAAAAATCGCAGATTTGATTCTCCTTAAACCTATGCGATTTAGCCCATGTTAAATCCTTGTTCTATCGGAAAAAGAGAAGAACCCATACATTTTTGCTTGTAGATCTACGAAAAAAATTATGAGAAGGAGGAGGCGTTGGAGAGAAAGCTCCACTTTTTTTTCTTTTCTTTTCTTCTTTTTCTCTCCCTTTCTCTTTTTCTCCTTTTCTTCCTCTCTCTCTCTATTTCTTTCTCTCTCTCTTTCTCTAAGGCAACTCCCCTCTCAAGATCGTGATTTTGAGAGGGAGAGGGGGTCACACCCCCTTGTTATAACCACACTAGGACTCCCCAGATTTTGAGAGGGAGAGGGGGTCACACCCCCTTGTTATAACCACACTAGGACTCCCCATAGGGGGGGACGTCCCCTAGTGTTTTAGAATTAGAAGAGTTCTATTAAAATAGAAACTCTTCTAATTCTCACCTCTTTATATATATATATATGTTGAAATGTATCTTAGTTAAAATAATTAGTTTTTTTTTTTATAAAATAAATTAGTTTACCTTAGCATACATGGATTATGGATCTTGGCAATGGATCCAAGATCCATACCATAAATGGATTATGGATCTTGACATCGGGTCCAAGATCTATACCATAAATGGATCATGAATCTTGGCAACGAATCCAAGATCCATATCACAAATGAATTTAAAGATAGAAATTTGTTGGGCATGAATTTGGATCTTGGATCTTCAAAAATCCAAATAGGTCTTGGGCTGGATCAAATCCAGATTAATATGGGTCTTGGATAGAGTTTAGATTCATATTAATTTGGATCAAATCCATTGGATCCAGTCCGATTCAAATATGGACCCAAACCGACAAACTGCTCCTTTTTCGAAAAATATGATTTTCGGGCCAACTATAGCCTGAATCCGGAAAAGTAAAATACTGTTACGCTCAGAAATTCGAGACGCATCCAATGATATATAACTCAAATTTCTCCTTTGAAATTCGTTCGAAAATAACCCAAATTTTGCTTGAATTTAAAGGTTGATAATAAAACTTTTTCTCACGTTTTAAGTGACTCGTTTAGGCCTTGGCAATGAGACTTGGGCCAAGCCCAAACTCAAAAGCATTGGCCTAAAATTGAGAATCTACCGATTTTTTTTCTATACTTAGCCATTTTTTCGAAAAAATCTCAAATTTAGCTAAGTGTGAAAATACACTATTACATGCGTATCCAGTGTCGACACGCCATGACATAGCACTTGGCACTTCATGTACACAGTCAACATTGTGTCATTAACTTCATCTATCTCATTTTATGATCTTATTTGTTTATTTCATATTCACTTGAGTTATTTTTCTTTTAAAATTTGTTATTAATTACATTACATTCCAATTTAGTTTCATTATTGATATTCCTAATCGTAGTGATTTGGGATTGTTGTTTATACACATACACATACACATACAATACATCTGTGTGCGTGCTACCATGTCCTCATATCCTAATTTTTGAAAACTATGGTATTATGCCATGGTTGCCAAACTAGGAAGCGGAAGAGAGAAACGATACGGGAAGCGGAAGAGAGAAGCAATACATTTTAAAATGTATAGAAAGCGGGAAGCAATGAATAAAAAAATATAAGAATTAAATGGGAATCAAAATGGAATGCAAATAAAAACTAACATAAAAGTGACTATTTTTAAATTTCATATTTTTTTAGTGTAAGAATTAAATTTTAACAAAATCTAAAAATGATGACTGCCAATTTACAGAAAACACATGGAAGTGAGTGAGAAGCATGAGAGGAAACACATAAAAAACATTAAAAGTAGAGCAAGAGAACATAAATAAGAATAGATGAAGTGTGTAGAAAGCATATGAGAAGCGTGAGAGAATCGAGTTTCTCATCAAGTTTCGGAAGCGAGGAGTATCACACTTCTGAAGCGAGTTTTCGGAAAGCAGGCTTCCCACCTATCCTAGAAGCTTCCGGTAACTCTTTATTATACCAAGAGTATCCACATCATGTCCCGTTTCCACGTCTGTACCCGTGTGACATAGGCCCCAACTTTACCAATATCCACACTCTTGTTCTGCTGAGTATTATCAAAAGGGCCATTTAGTGTCTCCATCACTTCCACCCACTTCAACATCCGTGGAAGGCACCTTTTCTCATGGTTTAGATATATTCTAATATCGAATTTCTATAACTTTGTTTTGGTTTTTATGACTTTCTTCAAACAAAATTTTCATGTATCATTTGCAATTTTGGCAAGTTTATAGAAGTGCATGAGGTTGCATTCTGCTTTGTACTAACCAAACGATACTTTAGTCAGGATGTTTCTCATGTATCTCCACATAGTAGTTATAAACTATAGTCAAATGTGCTAGGCAGTGCTTAAGCATTGGCCCCTATAGGCACTAGGCATCACCTAGAAACCCATAAAAATGTAATATAATTTCAAATAAAATATTACAAATCTTGAAAATAAGAAAATGTATGAAAAGAATTAATATTTGGAAAACACTATCGGAACAAGATCTTAATGTTCTAAAAGTTATAAAAAAACCATGTATGAAAGTGCCATCTTATCCACTCGCCTAGGCACCTAGGCACTAATCCTGTGCCTCGGGGTGGCAATCAGGTCGGGTCGGCGGGTCAACATACCTCAACACGAACATGACCCGTTTATTAAACGGGTCGGATGTGGCAAACACGAACATGACCCATTTATTAAACGGGTAACCCGACACGACACGGTTAACCCGTTTAATAAACGGGTCGGGTCGACACGACCCGATTACACGACACGGCGACCCGTTTATTAAACGGGTTGCGCCCTGCTTCGGTAAAAAAAGAGACAAAACAACGGGTTTGATTCTCATGGGTATTGCTCCTACACGCAAGCCAATGGAGTGTACGACAGGCTAAGTTTGCGCCACAAGTCTCCGTGCAGTGCAGTTTCTTTTGGGTCAGAAATGCAAAAAAAGTCGGTCACTGATTCTACCTACCACCCGGTATGGTGGAAGCATAACTCACTATTCTACCCCTATCTGGAACATGGATAGACCGTTGGATTATTCAATATATGGGGGCATGATTTGGGTGTGAGTTCCTCGACAATAGATCTGATCCTGCAAACCCTTCTTCTTCCGCTTCATCTTCTTCCTCCAATGAGAGGCCGACGTCCATCGTCTTTACCAACTACGCCTTCGACATCTTCACCATCCCCATTTTGCTCCCCGACTTCTCCCCAAATCTCAACCAAGAGTTTCAGGCCACCGACGACAGATCCGTCAACTACAACGGCTTCTTCTACGACGACTCCCTCCTCTACGTCTCCGAGCGCAATGGGTCTCCCGAAATCTACCTCTTCAGGGAGTCCACTGATGCCTCCTTGAACGGCCGAAGGTCCGCCATGGAGGCGGTTCCTGGCGGGTTTCCTGTCATACCCACGCCGGAAAATGGCCAGGTTTCGATGAAGGGCCGACCTTGCGTCGTCGGAGATCGCCTGATCTACGTTTTGACGGAAACTCCGACGACGGTTCTCAGGCAGAGCTGGACGGCGGTGTACTCGACGCACTTGGAAACTCTCGAAACGAGACGGTTGACGGGTTATATATATATATATAAACGGGTTGATGGGTTTGTGTAAACGGGTTGACCCGCTTGCCTAACCCGTTTATTAAACCGGTCAAACGGGTTGGCATACCCCTAACACGAACACGACCCGTTTAATAAACGGGTTAGGCGGGTCGACCTGTTTACGACACAAACCCGTTTAAGCCAAACCCTAACCCGGCTAAGAAGCGGGTTGGCGGGTCGGGTCACATTTTGCCACCCCTACCTGTGCCTAGGTCATGTAGGTGAGTTTTTGACTACTAAGATTATGACAAAAATAAGCCAATCATTTTGATACACAAGAACAACATGATCTCAAGAACTCTCTTGCCAATTAAATATACTGCTTTGAGCCTGAGCCTGAGCCTGACATTGATCTATGTTTCAGCTTAAACTTTCCAAGCTCAAACAGGCTAAGCTCTGCTCATTCAGCTTGTATATGAGCCCTAGGTTAGAGCATGGTTTTAAAACTCGTTGTCGTGTCACTCGGCTGGTCCTTGAGTGACCCGTGACTCGGCCGGGTCATGTTAACTTTATATTTTATATAAAATATATAAATATATGTATATACTATGTATATTTTATCTTATCAATTATTATATATAATATGCATTATATGATATTTTTATAATATATTTAATATATAATTTTATTAATATATGTATAACTATATTTTTATATACAATATACATATATTTATATTATATTTTATATATTATATGTAATTATATATAAAATATATTATATATGTATGTATATGCATGACTCGCCCATGACTCGGCTGACTCGTCCATGACTCGGCTGAGTTTTGTACAAAACGAGTTTGTACCCATTTTTGATGTAGTGACTGGGCGATCTGGGCCGAGTCAGCCGTGTCACTGGGTTGACCCGGCGAGTTTTTAAACTATGGGTTAGACTGACTGGAATTATTTGATTTTCCTTGTAGAGAAGCATACCCATAACAAGTGGGTATTTCTTTAAACTAACAAGTAGAAATGAAACGATTCTGTGTCTCCTGTTGTAAATTGCTGGTATGGTCTTATAATTAGTCCTGTGTGAACACAACGTGAAAACTTATGTGTCTATTATTTCCTTTCAGGTTGATTTGCGAAGAGCAAATAATTGTGAAATAATGCTTACCAAGATTAAAATGCCACTAGCAGACATGATAGTAAGTCATTCAATCTTTTCATGCTGCTTGTTTACTGTCATTAGTGCAGTTGGTGATGCTGGAATGACAAAATTTATGCCCATTATTAATGTGAATGTTTAAGTAGATTTTTGTTATCTATTTTCTACTTTCCACACTTGTTTTATTTCTACGTGCTAGCAAATTTTGTGATGCATTGAACCTTTGTTTGTTCTTGGTTCTGCTATGCAATTCATGTTCCTACAGCCACAACTTCTTTTTCTTTTCTAATATTTTTCTTTATCAGATGTTACATAAACCCTGCTGGAAGCTGAGTGATTAATTATGAGTTTATTCTCACAAAAAAATCATGCAATTTTATACTTTTATTTTCCGTGAAGCTGACTTAGACTCCCTATGATGATTTTTCATCTATTTTAAGCAATGGAAGATGCAGTATTTGGTTCAAAATTTTCTTCACGCTTTAATTGATCAAGGCATCCTCTTCTGCTGCTGTAATGTGCCAATAATCAGTTTGTGTTACTTTGTTTTCCTGTTCATTAGATTGTCTTCTTTGGTTCTTCTGTCTTCTCTTTATTGACTTTTGACTTTTTCTTTCCATAATATTTGACAGAAGGGGGGGGGGGGGCTTAACCTAGTGCCTTGTCTGGTAGTATAATGGTTTTTTACTCTTTGTTTGTTAATTTTCTCCTGTAGCCATTCTATCTACAAGAAATCATCTAGATATCCTTTGTCTTTCTTTTACTTGTTCTTACCCTATTCTTCTTGCTCATTGATATCTTCTTTTTGTTGCTCTCTCTGTCTCTTTCTCTCTCTCTCTATATATATATCAAATTTTGGTTTTCTGTAGAGTGATTCTTCAATCTTAAATTGACCCTACCATTTTTGGTTTTCTATGGAGTGCTTCAATCTTAAATTGATCCTTGGATGTAGGGCTGCACACTGCCTGGGTTTGAGCCGAGCTTGGTCTGGCTCAGCTCGTCTCCTTAAAAAGATTTGGTTGTTCAAGTTCAAGTCAAGCTCAAGCGGAGATTGAATAGCCTCTGTCCGTGATCAGGTCGTACTAAGCTTGAGTCACTGAAGAACTTTAAAAGATTTTGAAAACAACAGTGGGGTGGGATTCAAACTCTCCATCTCCTCTGCAAAGGATCAATACCTTACCCACCAGAGCAAGACTTTTTTCTGTTTGACATATGTATATATATATATATATATATATATATATATATATATATATATATATATGAGAATTGAACATATTAGGCCCTCTTTTCTCATTCTGCCCCATTAGGCCCCATAGTTTGAAGTGTTTTATGATAGATCTGAACTGTTAGACGTGTTTAGCATGCTCAATTTAGTGGGAATAGACTCTTGGATCATGTTTTTTTTACGAAAAAATGTATTTTTATGAGCCAGAAAAAAATGATTCCTTCATAGCCATTGATTTTGAATCACCGAAAAAAACCTGTATACAGGTCAGATTCCGATGATCCAAAGGCTGGTTCCCAGTAAACAAAACCTATAGATCACATCTGAGGTGTTAGATATGAGAAAAAATACCAAAAAACTACGATTTTGAGGGGGCAGAACGACAAAGTGGGCAGAACCAGCGCATCTCTCTCTCTCTCTCTCTATATATATATATATATATATATATATATGAGTACTTCTATGGTGGTACTTGATTTGCGTAGATCTAAGCTCCAAAAGCAAAATCTAACCTTTGGATCATATTAATATGCTCTATTTACTATTTCTATGTGTTAAAGTTGATTGAAATATGATGTTTTATGCCATTTCTAAACCACTCTTGTTTTAATGAATTGTGAGCCATTGACAAAACCATGTAACATACTAAATAGACCATGCTAAACACATCTCTATGGATATATCAATCGGTTGGTGGTTAGATCCACAAAAACAATAGTGTGTACCGCCTTATGGTATCATGGTACAAAACTACCATATATTTTTCCTATATATAGGGTTAAGATTTGTTAAAGTTGTTTGTAAGGGCAAATTGTAACAACCCCAAACTGACCCTAAAAAAAATGCAGATTTTTTTTATAAATAAATAATTTAGAAACATTGCAAAAACTATCTCAGGGACACGAGGCACATTACAAATTTAATATACACAACCCAACAATCATTCAGCATATAGAATAAAGCAAACCATGAATTTAAATTAAATTAAATAATCCCCATTTAGGGTTCACATGTTCCCTTAAAACAAAAACTCCTAAACAGAGTCAGAACCCGGGCCACCACATCATAATCCTTGCTCCTTCCATGAACTTAAAATTAGCAGGACTGAAATATACATATATATTTTCAGATGCATGGGCAATGAAATTGAAAAATCATATATATATATATATATATATATATATATATATATATATATATATATTTCAGATGCATGAGTAATGAAATCGACAAATTTGAACTACATATATATTTTTAGATACACGAGTACGGAAATCGACAAATCAGAAAATATATATACATACATATTCATCAAATTCATGAAATCAGAAACCATGAAAATATATGTATATGTATTTCTAATTAGATTCATGAAATCGGAAATCATGAATATATATATAACTTTGTAAATCAGATTTTCCTTTTCTCTAAACCCTTGCTCGAATCGATTTATACAAATTCCTTTCCTGTGTGAATTAAGAGAGAAACCCGTACCTTAATTCGAAGGTCGAAAAAGACTACAACAACAACAACAACTACGCCTTCATCCCCAAAAAAATGGGGTCGGCGATATGAACCAAAAAAGAAAATCATTTCGGGTCTTCCACATGAATCCTTCTCCTCCAATCATTTCTATCCAATGCCATGTCCTCGGTGAGGTTCAAAGCATTTATATCCTTATCATCTCCATCCAAGTCTTCTTAGGCCTACTCCGACCTCTTTTAACTAATATATTATCCCATTTCTCCATCCTTCTAACTGGAGCATCATTAGGCCTTCGCCGAATATGTCCAAACCACCGTAAATGATTCTCTCTCATCTTATTTTCAATGGATGCAACGCCTACCTTCTTACGTATCTCCCCGTTTTGAATCTTATCTTTTATTGTATTTCCACACATCCATCTAAGCATACGCATCTCAGCTACACTCATTTTTTGAATATGATGTCTCTTGGCAGCCCAACATTCCGTACCATATAGTAAAGCGAGCCTAATTGTCGTCCTATAAAACTTTCGCTTCAACCGCAATGGCATTCTACGATCGCACAACACTCCAGTTGCACTTTTTCATTTCATCCACCCAACCTTTATCCTATGATTTACATCTCCATCAATTTCTCCATTCTTTTGAATGATAGATCCCAAATATTTGAAACAATCATCCATCGGTATTTCCCGCTCACCAAGCTTCACTACACTCCCATCACTACTTAGTTGCTTACTAAATCGACATTCCATATATTCTGTCTTACTCTTGCTCAACTTAAAACCTCTGGCTTCCAATGTCTGTCTCCACAATTCTAACTTAGCATTAACCCCAGCTCTAGTCTCATCAATCAAAACAATATCATCAGCAAACAACATACACCACGGTACATTTTCTTGAATTGATCTCGTAAGCTTATCCATCACTGTGGCAAATAGGAAAGGGCTTATAGGAAAATTGGTTGTCACCCCTCCACAAGTGCGAACATTGGTTACTACTCCTTCGTACATATCTTTAATTATACTAATGTACTTGAGAGAAACACCTTTCTTCATCATTGTCCACCAAAGAACATCCTTAGGTACTCTATCGTATGCCTTCTTCAAATCAATAAAAACCATATGCAACTCTTTGTTCCTCTCTCTATATCTCTCAATAAGTTGTCTAAGAAGATGTATAGCTTCCATAGTTGATCTTTCAGGCATAAAACCAAATTGATTTTCCGATATCATGACAACCTTCCTCAACCTATACTCAATCACCCTCTCCCAAAGTTTCATAGTATGACTCATGAGTTTTATACCACGATAGTTTGTGCAATCTTGTATATCACCTTTATTCTTATATAGGGGCACCAACGTACTCTTCCTTTACTCATTAAGCATCTTATTTGTCCGCCAAATCTTGTTAAAAAGATTTGTCAACCATTCTAAGCCTTCCTCACCTAAGCATTTTCAAGCCTCGATAGGTATACCATCATGGCCAACTATCTTTCTTGGTTTCATTTTCTTCAAAGCCTCTGCAATTTCTTTCTTTTGAATCTTGCGCATGAAGTCACGATTCATCTCATAAAAAGGAATGTAGAAGTCTCCAAGATCCTGAGCATGACTTCCATTAAAAAGCTTATCAAAATAATCTTTCCATCTCTCCTTAATCTCCTCATCTTTGACTAAAACCCTTTGCGTTTCATCTTTGATACATCTAACTATACCCAGATCCCTCGATTTCCTATCTCTCCTTTTTGCAAGCCTGTAAATATCCTTCTCGCTTTCTTTAGTATCCAACTTGTCATAAACCTCCTTATAGCCTTATCCCTCGCGTTTCACACTACTTTTTTAGCTTCCTTCTTTGCTAAAGTATACTTTTCCAAATTCTCATTATCACGACTCTTACTTAGATTCCTATAACACTCTCTTTTAACCTTAATAGCTAATTTGACATCCTCGTTCCACCATGATGTATCCTTACCTAGCGGTGCACCACCTTTAGACTCACCAAATACCTCCTTAGCCACCTTTCTCATGCAACCCGCTATCTTATTCCATATTGATTCTGAATCCTTCTCGGTACACCAATCAACTTCCTTAACTACCTGCTCTACAAACATTCCTTGTTTAGCTCCTTTCAGTGCTCACCACATAATTCTAAGATCTATCCTATGTCTGTCCCTTTTGCGGCATTTTCTAATTCTAAGATCTAAAATTAAGACTCTATGTTGTGTAGCTACTTTTTCTCCCGGTATAACCTTACAATCGTTGCAAAACCCCCTATCTCTCTTTCTAAGTAGGAAAAAATCTATCTGACTCGTATTAACCTCACTTTTAAATGTTACTAGGTGAGACTCCCTCTTCCTAAACCAAGTGTTTGCTAAGATCATATCATAGGACAAACCAAAATCTAAAATCCTTTCTCCACTTTCGTTTCTTTCTCCTATACCATAGCCTCCATGGATACTCTCAAATCCATCCCGACTAATGCCTACATGTCCATTACGGTCACCGCCGATGAAAATCTTTTCTCCATACGATATCCCTTGTACTACTCCATCTAAATCTTCCCAGAATTGACACTTTATGGAATCATCTAAACCTACATGAGGTGCATAAAAACTAATAATATTAATAATATCCGTACCTAATACTAATTTAATAAGTAAAATCCTATCACCCTTCCTACGGACCTCAACTACATTATCTATAAGCTCGTGACTAATAACAATCCCTACTCCATTCCTATTCCTATTTATTCCTGTATACCAAATCTTATATCCCCAAGGTTCTATCACTTTTGCTATCTCACCTACCCATTTGGTCTCTTGTAGACATAAAATATCAATCTTTCTCTTACACATAACATCTACTAACTCTACCAGCTTACCTGTTAAAGACCCTATGTTCCAAGTGGCTAACCTAAGTTTATGTTCTTGAACTATCTTCTTTACCCCCACCTAGTAAAAGAAAAAATTGATGGAAATACTTCTATTTTTCTCACTAGCACACACGATTTTCTTTTCTTCCTCTCTCTTTCTCTCTCTCTAGAAATCGAGTTCTAGAAAAAGAGGAGCTCTCTAGCCTCTTTTATAATTTCTGTTAAAGCTTTAAAAAGGGGGGTGACGCCCCCTTCTAATCCCTCTTTAGGGGTAGAGTTCTACCCCGTGTAGAACTCTACACTCATATCCTTCTAGATTTTATTTTATTTTATTTTTATTATTTGTTTTTATATTTCTATGGAATATTCTAAAGGGGGGGGGAGATGCCCCCTTCTAATAGTCCATACGGGGTAGAGTTAGGTAGAACTCTACCTCATCCTTAGTCTTTATTTAAAGTTAGTTGTTTTTAAAACTTTAAATTTACCTTAGTTTTAAAATAACATGGATGAGTTATGGATCCATGATCCAAATCTATATCCAAAATCCAATTGGATCTCAACCCGAACTGGATCTTAGTTAGTATGGATCCTAGATTGGGTCCAGATCCATATTGGCATGGGTTCAACGGAGCGGATCTAGTCCGATCCAAACCAAAATAGACTAAAAAATAGAGGCTGTTCATTTTTTAAAAACACATTTTTTTGGGCCAACCGTTATCCGATTTTGGGAAAATAGATCTCCTACTATATCTACGTTTCGAGACAGAACGATGGTCTTAGCTAAATTTCACTTCGGAATTTTGCCTAAATTTAACCTAAATTTCGCTCAAATTTAAAGGTTAAAAACAATAAATTTCTCAGATTTTACTTATTTTTAATTAGATCTTGTCAATGGCTCTAGACCACGTCCAGATTCAGCTGACGTCACCTCATATATATATATATTTCATAATTTTTATCAATTTAAATATATGTATATAATGTAAAATTTATATTTTTTGAGCTAAAAAACCATGAAAAAATTACGAGATATTATATCCCTACCCCCCTTAAAAGATTTTTGTCTACGAAATTATAATATACTGAATAAATGTGGGTAGTGTTTGCGCATATCGACGTCAGGCTTCTAGGTGCACTCATTCAGTCTGTGATGTTGCCAATGCACTTTCACGAATGGAATTGTCATAATCCGAAGTGTTCTCTCTTGGTGATCCACAATCTCCATCGGTCTCTCCTCTATTATCATATCACACTATACTTCGACCGCCTCATACTGAATAATATGTGAGAGATCAAGTACATACTTCCTCAACATCGAGACGTGCAAAATATTATGGATCTCGAAAAACTGAGGAGGAAACTCTACTCGGTAAGCTGACTTGCCAACATGCTCGAGGATCTCAAAGGGTCCAACGCACCGAGGACTAAGCTTCTCCTTCCTAAACTCGAAAACACTCTTCGTAGGTGATATCCGAACAAACACGTGATCATCCACTGTAAAGATAAGCTCTTTACACCACTGGTCGACGTAGCTCTTGTGTCTGCTTTGCATGGCAACTAAACGCTGACGAATCATGTAGCACTCCCAAAATTTTAACCTTAATTATTGTTCAAATATTAAAATTTCGAGACCATTTTTTTTGGTAAGTATAAGTAAATCAGATCTTATAATGAGGAAGCGATTTTAAAAAACGGTTAAGACTTTGAGCGGGGTTACAATAAAGATAACAATCAAATCAAAATATACGGGATATACACATTTCAAACCACGTATAAATATAAGACCGAAATACGAAGAGTTTTAATTTCATTTCAAATAAGAGTATAAAAATAATAGTTCAGTCTTTGCATAATCAAGTACTTAAAACAAAAAGATCATGTCTACCAAGATGATGTAGCTTGACCAGTCCTTCGCTCCAACTACTCATCATACTTTACCTGCATTACCTGTCTCCCATAAAATGGGGTTAGACTTGCTAAAGTCTGGTAGAGCAACCTAAACTCAAACTTAAAGAAAACATATCAGACATCCAAAGGTAAAAACATAATATATTATTCATCAATCATCAAGTGACTGACAAGGCAACAACATTTCATAAGTCATCAATTCAAGCATTTAAACATAAGGCGTTCAAAAACATTCTATCACTTAATATTTCATTCAACATGAACTCACATCATAAAGCATAATTCATATGCATTCAAGACATGCAAGTCATCACTTGAATATATACATGCATCTAAGACATTCAGGTTATTGCATTATTTTCATATGCATTCATAATTCTTATAAACAATAGGTCAAATCATCAATTCAAGACATGCAAGTCCAGCATGAAACACACGTCATTTCGTTAGATATTCATGATACACACCAACCATCATACGTAGGTGTGATATATTCACTCAATCATAATGCAATCATTTATAATGAAACTATGTAGGCGTGAAGTGTCATTTACCTAATAAGTCAACCTAGTCATTTGTAGGCGTGATATGTCATTTACCTATACGCTAACATAAGCGTCACAATCATAAGCTCATATCAAGATCTAAAGTCAATAAAGATTTGATTCTCACATCTGAGTTCAACATATAATCATACTACAATAGAAAAGCCAAATCTATAGAATCATAATTAGTGATCTCAACCAACTCAGAAGATCATCACAATTCATCATAACATTTCATTTAATCATATAAATATTCATAAGATCCACGTCGAATCGCCTGGTCTGGAAAATGTACCACACAAGGAGTTACCGCCCTAGACGGATGGTCTGCCTGGTCTTGGATAATGCACTTTCTCAAAGGAATATACCGTCTTCGCAGGCTACCTGCTCTTGAATAATACACTTCCTCACAGAGATTTACCGCTCTAGCTGGATTGCCTGATTTGGTCATACACACCCTCAAAAAGAATCTTTTGAGAACAGTTCTTCAACGGGTACCATATCCAGTGAAAACTATTGTGATATATGCATTAATACAATTGACCACTCTCAGGGTCGACAACCATCAATATGGGCACAATCATGTATACAATTAATATGCATCACATCATACATTACTTCATATGACACTTAAATCATAAAATTACACATTTAACCAATAAGGTTTCATAAACCATAGTTCACTATTGAATTTAAACATTTATCGCATGCATTCATAATTTCATATTATGACATTTAAATCATATCATATAAAAGCATATTATCCTACACATCATATCATCGCCACAACAAACTTTCATTTCGTAAATTGAACCTCAAAGCATGCGTAAACAAAACATGAGTTCTATGCATGCATACGTGAATATGCACATTTCATAATATGAAACAACTAAACTTCAACATATGTAACTTCTACGTAGTTCGAGTTATGCACGTAAGATTCAAGTCATATATGTATTGTTTTACCACATGAATCAATATGCAAAACAAGCATTTCATGCATAATGTGTCTCATACATAGTATATATATATATATAAATAGCGTTAACACAAATCATGGTTCGTTCACGAGAGCACGAGAAATATCAATCTATGCATAACGATATTTGTATAATCCTATCATTAACATGATTCTATCGCTCATGCTTTTGTGCATAATTACACAATTATTATTTCACACTAGCATTCAGTATGGTCATGTCAAATACATCAATTTATGCAATATTCATTCACACAAATACATGCTCGGACATGTACCTGCAACAAATACACTCCATATTTTGCTATCTAAAATCATGACGAGCATGATCTCCGAATTATAACAAGAAAATCACTTCTATTCCCATAATGATCTCTGAACTACAATCATAACAATCCTAGATATCCACAACTAAGTGGTGTGTGTGAATAAAAAATTGTTGCATACAGTAAAAATAAATTTATTGGGTGATGTATTTGCACCACGTACTTACCACGGTCATTTATTCGATTTGCATTTCTCATTGCATTGCATTCAATACACATTGGCTTATAGCTGTTTTGATACTTAGCGTATCACATTTTTAGTATATCCTGCACTCAAATCAGTTAAACATATAGACAGCCATAGCGCTCCTAGATATCCACAACTATATGCGGTGTGTGTGCATAACTTGTATTTGCAATTCAGTGAAGTATTTAACACAACATCATGCTTACACAATTAGTGCATAAACATGCTCTGTACAAGTTCAATTAAGGAAACTTACCTTAATAATGTGAAGAACAATGAATCGAAACCTAAAAGACCGAGGAGTTTTGAAGTCCGCTACCCAAGCAATACAACGAACCCTTCGTGTGCGATCGTAAATGCCAAAAACTAAAAAAATGCCAATTATACCAAGATTAACTAAAAATGACAAAACCATTACCAAGAGCCACATAACACACAAATACAGTCTAATAATTTACAAAATCCATCAAAAATATATTTAAATATAATATATATATAGTGATTTATAGCCCGAAATAGTTCTATAAATGCAAATTATGTCCTAATTGGCCAGAAATGAATAAATGAACATGTAATATATCAATAAATGAAATTCAAACGCTTGAAACACATTTCTAATTTGAAGATAAAAAATGAGCTCTTTATTTATTAATAATCCTTAAAAATTACGGGTTTTCCAAATCATCCGCACCTGGTCTGAATAGTGTCGGATAGCCTTTGGAGACTCTACTATTCTCACTCCAACTTTATCCCAGGATACCAGAGATTTGCATGGTCTACCATACCGAGCTTCATACGGGGGCATACCAATATTGGCATGGTAGCTATTGTTGTACAAAAACTCTATAAGTTTCACATGTCTATCCCAATCTCCTGCCCAATCCAGCGTGCACACTCTAAGCATATCTTCAAGAGTTTGGAGCGTGCACTCTGTCTGCCCGTCGGTCTGTGGGTGAAAAGCTATACTTAAGTTCAATGTGGTACCCAGGGTTTCTGCAACTGGCATCAGAAACAAGACGTAAAGCGAGGATCTCAGTCTAACACGATAGAATATGGTACCCTATGAAGTCTGACAATCTCATTAACATACAAGTCTACAAGGCTCTCCAAGCTCTGGCTCACCTTGATTGGCAAAAAATTGGCACTTTTCGTCAACCGTTCTATTATCACCCAAATGGCTTCATGCTGACAATCGGTCTATTCTTGGCAAACCCACGATGAAGTCCATCGATATGTCATCTTACTTCCACTCAGGGATGTCTAAAAGCTGCAGTAGTCCAATAGGTCTTTGGTGCTCGATCCTAACTTGCTGACAAGTAAGACATCGAGACACAAACTCTGCTATGTCTCATTTCATCCCATTCCACCAATATGTCCTCTGTCCTTGAACATCTTGGTAGAATCAGGATGAACATAATACTTCAACTTGTGGGCCTCACTCGTCAGCTCCTCTCGAATTGCCTTCTAAACCCACCACCGGCCCATCCTCCTCACAATGGAACTACACACCTGGCTTCTGGGCACTCACACAACTTCTCGAAGTTTGGATCGATTGACTAAAGCTCCTTAATATGATCAATAATCTCAAGTCGCACCCTCATCCCTGCACAAAGGATGTGTCTGGCTTCGTCTGCAAACGACTGCTACTTGACAAACTCCTCAAACAAGTCTCAACTCCGACCAATCAAGTTGGTTGTCCTAACCGATGTCTTCCTGCTCAACACATCTGTCACTACATTCGCTTTACCAGGGTGGTAAGCGATGGTGAAGTTGTAGTCCTTGAGGAACTCTAACCACCTGCACTACCTTAAGTTCAAATCTCTCTCTGTGAAAATATACAAATATACTTGAGGCTCTTGTGGTCAGACAAAACCTTGATTTGTTTTCCATACAAGTAGTGGCACCAAATCATCAATGTGAAGAGAACGACTGCTAACTCCAAGTCGTGTGTGAGATAGTTCTTCTCGTGCACCTTCAGTTGTCGAGAAGCGTAAGCGATGACCTTCCCGTGCTGCATCAAAGACACAACTCAAGCCGATCTCTGAGGAATCGTTGTACACTACGAACCATCCTATCCTAGAAGGCAAGGACAAAACTGGGGCTGAGGTCAACCTCCTCTTCAGTTCCTGGAAGCTCTCCTCACACTGAGGTGGCCGAAGAAACTTTACCTCCTTTTGCAGTAGCTTCGTCATCGGGGCAACTATATGCGAGAAGTTTTGGATGAATTGGCGATAGTACCTCACCAATGTAAGAAACTCCTGATCTCTGACACTGTCTTCGGTTGCTCCCAAAACAACACTACCTCTACCTTGGCTGGATCCACCTCTACTCCCTTCTCTGATATAATGTGACCGAGGAACATCACCCTGTCGAGCCAAAACTCACACTTAGAGAACTTAGCATACAACTTATGTTATCTTAGTCTATGCAACACTATCTTCAAGTGCTCTCTGTGCTCCTTCACGTTCTAAGAATATATCAGGATGTCATCAATGAACACAATGATAAACTGATTCAGCTACAACCTTAGGACTCGATTCATCAAGTCCATAAACACTGGAGGAGCATTCATGAGTTCAAAAGACATCACTAAGAACTCGTAATGCCCGTATCTGTGCTTGAATGTCATCTTCGGAATATCCTCTGCCTTGATCCGCAACTGATGATACTCTAAACATAGATAAATCTTGGAAAACACTTTTGTCGTGCGCAACTGGTCAAACAAATCGTCAATCCTGAGCAAAGGGTACTTGTTCTTCACAATAACCTGATTCAATATGCGGTAATCGATGTAGTCTCATTGATCCATCTTTCTTCTTAACAAACAAGACTGGTGCACCCTAGGGTGACACGCTCAACCTGATTAAACTCTTGTCAAGAAGTTTCTGCAGCTACTTCTTCAACTCAACAAGCTCTACATGTATCATATGATATGGCACATGAGACACTGGTGTCATGCCAGGTGCTAACTTGATAAAAAACTTGATCTCCCAGTGAAGTGGCAAACTCGACAAGTCTTCTAGAAAGACACCCAGAAACTCGCAGACCACGTCTAACTGCTTCAAGGCTGTCTCATGACTGTCCGTGGCAAACACACTGACTAAGAACATCACATAACCCTGTTTGCAGTTCCTCGTGATCTTTATTGCTGAGACGATCTTCACCTCACTCACAGGCCTAGTCACCTGAAACACCAATGCTGACAAATTGGGGCGCTCCAAGCAAACCTTCTTACCCTGATATTAGAGAGTTTCATTATGCTGAGACAACCGGTCTATACCCAGAATGACGTCATAGAATGTCATGTCAAATGTGATTAGGTCGGCAAACAACTCGTGTCCCTCAATGACTACTTGAATTGCAAGTAAGTACTTCCTACATCGAATGGATACACCCATAGGAGACATCACATATAGAGTCTTCTCTAAACTAGATGGTACAAGGTCAAATAGTCCAACAAAAGAAGAGGATATGAAGGAATGGGTTGCCTCCGAACCAAACATAACACCAGCAAGATGGTCAACGACAATGATAATACATTCGATCAGGTCGGCTTGATTGCTCTGCTCGATGGTTGTGGTAGCATAGACTCGCCTGTTCGTCTTCCTGTGCGGCTGTTGCTGCTGAGGTCTTTGCTGCTGCTGACTGCCTTGAGCTGCTACTGGCTTGTTCGGACAGTACGAGACAATATGTCTGGGCTGCTGACACTAGTAGCAGACCTCCTTGAAGAGAGGACAAGAACCCTAAGGATGGCTATTGTTGCATCTCCTGCAAGTCAATTGAGCCTTCCCCTATTGCTGTCTCTATTGGTTCCCATGTTGGTTTCCTTGCTGGGTATTCTACTTCTTGCTCTTAGCCCCCTGCGCCTTGCGGCCGCATGTTGGTTCTTCCGTAATCCGCCATTTTCATTGCCTCGCTTCTTCGGATGTTTGCCCTTGAATTACTCCCACTCCTCGTTCTAGATGGAAGCAGACTCGATGATGTCACTGAAAGTGGTAGGACGGCTGGTCATCACTCAAACTCGAAGTTCATCCTTCAGCCCTCTCACGTATTTGGCTCCCTTAGCCTTATCATCGGCGAAAAGGTTGGGGCAGTACTATAAACTTCTGAATTTGGTCGTGTAGTCTACTAAACTCATGTTCTTCTGTGTGAACTTGAGAAACTGTTGTTGCATCCTTTCCTGGCGAAGGAGGAAAAGTATGCCTCCTAGGGGATAATCTCAATGCCTATGCAGGGCGTCCCACCACTTTTTGGCATCGCCCTTCAGACAGTATGTACCAAAGTCGGTCTGTCGGTCCTCGGGCACTGGTAGGGCACAAAACGCACTCTCGGTCTCCTTGACTTAGCTCTCTGCGGTTTCTGGGTCGTCTTTCTCGAAGAAAGTTGACGGATCCAACTTTAGGAACTTTTCGTAGGTGACTGCACTAGTGTTCGCGGTAACACCCCCTCAAATTGAGAGTGAAATAACCAAAAGTTTGAGGAAAGAAAAACGCCACCATGAAAACGCTTTGGTGAAGAAGTCAGCAATTAGGAATTCCGATGTTACGTGGGGTAGCTCAATAGTTCCTTTAAGAAATTCACTCTTATGGGTAGAGATGAACTTCCTTCACTTGGGATAGTATATACATTGCTTAAAAGAGAGGAACTTCCTTCACTTGGGATAGTATATACATTGCTTCAAAGAGAGGAACTTCTTTCACTTGGGATAGTATATACATTGCTTCAAAGAGAGGAAGATCAGCCAATAATACATGTGCCTCTAAGGCCAATGCTGGGGGTAATTCAACAAAAACCAATAATGTTGCTGCACTGTTCATTCATTTTTAGACATGAATATTCAGAATGATAAAGATGGAATTTGGCACTTGGATTTTGGTCTAATCATGATTTGGGAGATATATGCAAGTTTTCTCAACTAACTCCCTATCTAGGTAAAGGCAAGGTTTATGCATCTTACATCTCACATAGGACACACACGTGTCTCGACCTCTGGTGTTCTGAGCCTTCCAAATATATATTGTCCTTCAAATAAAACATAACTTGATTTTAGTTTCCTAGCTTCTTGATAGTTTGGATTTTCATCTTTTTTCTCTCTTTTGTTGTTATGAAGGACCCTCACATGAGTTAGGTGTTTGCTAAAGGCCAAAGACAAGGAGAAAATCTTGATGTTTTGAAAGAAGCTCCAGTGAGGACACATCAGTCCATGTCTATTGTTTTTATGTCAGACACCCGTAGTTCTTGTTATGAGTGAAATAAAACCTTTAATCCATATGATTTCTGCTGCAGTACCTGCCAAAGCTCTGTATTTGGCTTCAGTACTGGACCTTTTTTGCATTTTTTTTTGTTTTGTGCTTCTCCAAGTGTCCAAGTTCCTTGCCAGAAATATGCAATAACCTGATATATGGATCTTGTGCCGGGGTCACCTTCCCAATTGACATTAGAATAACAAATCATTGATTCAATAATATTTGTTCCTGCACCATTTCACTTATACACAATACCATGATTAATGGTGCCTGTAATATATCTCATTATGTACTTTATAGTCCATGTCAATAATTGTAGGTGCATTCATGAATTGGCATACTTGATTCATTGCATAAAAAGATATTTGGTCATATGATGGTAAGATTTCACCTGCCATACTTCTATATTTCTTTAGTTTCATAAGTAACTCCCTTTCATCTTTATATAGCCTTTTGTTCATTGTGCTGGAAATCTCAAATCAATTTGCAATTAAACATATTGACTTTTTTTTCAGCATATTTTAGCTGATGCACGTTCAATTCATTATTTGTTTTCTTGACCTCTATACCAAGAAAATAATATAAGTAGCCCAAGTCTTTCATTGAATTTTCTTATGCAGTAAGAATTATGGTCCAAAGAAGATACGAAGAATAAAATGGTTTGCACAAATATCTCTTGTAACGACCCCAAGCTGACCCTAAAACAAAATCTAGAAAATTTCTTTTAAACATTGCGGAAAATATCCCAGGGACCCGAGGCACATTACAAATTTAACTTACACAACCCAACAATAATTTCAAACACAATATAAATCAAATCATGAACTGAAATTCAATTTATTTAAATCAATAATCCTCACTGAGGGTTCACATAGTTCACAAAAAAAAAACTTTCTCTTGAATACATCAGAACCCTGGCCACCAGATCATAATCCTCGATCCCTATAGCAAGCTGGTCCATCCGTCATTGTGCCTTAGTACCTGAAAACGATTTTTAAAAACAAGCAATTCAACAATAAAGGGAATTAGTATAGATTAAATCGAACATAAGTTTAAGAGGGCTCAACAAACCTCACATATTTAGAAGAGGTTTACAATATAAGCAATTCAAATCAAACAACCAACAATTTTCATGTTAAATTAAACATTTAGGGATGCATGAACCAACACAACATGCATGAATAACTTTTTAAGTTCAATTACCAAGTATCACTTTTGAATGCATGTCCCTTCTCAATGCAACACATTTAAGTTCCATCTTTTATAAGTCAGTTCTTTGCTATATTTAAAACACACAAATTTGTATTTTATTAATTGGGTCCCACAATTGTCTCTCGACCGATGTCAAACATTTCCACTTTAAGCCGGGACATCGGGCATCCTCACCCAATGTAGGGACGACAAGGGCATCCTCACCCTAACCAACCACCGTCAGAGCATCCTCACTCTTGACGGCCACCGCCAAAGCATCCTCACCCTAGACGGCATTTCTTGGTATATCATGATATCAAATTATTACTATGTTTAAGTTTCTTATATTCTTAAAAATATTATATTTTCTTTCCACAACAACACAATGGATCCCAATATCCATAACAAGCACCTCCCCATGCATCATCAATTAAATTATGTATATCATCAAGCATTATGAATTCAAACATGCACATCCTCATTTATCAGTTGATTGAGTCATTACCCTGCTTGGTCAAAACAGTGCAATATTGTGTTATATGTGAGATAAATTATAAGCATAAATAAAATATCACATCAATGCATTGTCATAAATGAATGCATATTGTAATAACAAAAATTAGTTTTTTTTACAGGTCAACCGAATATCCAAACTTCCATAACCGACCCAAATCAGCCCTATTTACTTTTAGGTTTAATTAAATATCTAAAACGATTCAGCTTTAACAGATTTGAATATCAACCCACATGCATATATATATGTGTGTGTGTGTGTTCAAGAACGCAGAAAAAATGCAAAACACACACACACACATATATGTAATGAAAAGAGGCGGAAGCACCAATAGAGCAAATGACACTCTTAAAGAGTGACCACTAGAGCCAAGAACACAAACACCAAATGTGCACACACAAAAACTCTCAAATATGGAAATGACTTAAAGTCATAAGTTGGATATTATTGAAGAAGAGAAGAGAGAGGGGTATAAACCCATACATTTAAGAGGGGAAGACCTCCTCTATTTATAGAGGAGGGAAGCTCTAAAAGGAACCACAAGGGGGGCTCCCTTGTAGTCGTTGGGAGCCCCAACGGTCAGAAATCTGACCGTTGGAGCCCCAACGACTACAAGTGTGGGGCCCCCTTGTGGTCATTACAAAAAAGGAAAAATAAAGAAAAAAGAAAAAGGAAAAAGGGAAAAAGAGAAAAAATAAAAAGGAGAAAAATACATAAGTGGTTTTACAAGAATACCCCTATCGGGTATTTATCTAAATGAGAAATAATATATATATACATATATGTATATACATATACTTATATATATACGGATGTATATATATATAAGTATATATATATATATATATATATATATATATATATATATATATATTTTAACAATATATATATAGAACGCAGAAAATCACAGACATGTATATGTTCAAGAACACAAAAAAACACATACATATATATGTTCATGAACGCAGTAAAACACAGACATATATATGTTCAAGAACGTAAAAAATCGTAGACATATATATATATATATATATATATATATATATATATATATATATATATATATATATATATATATATATATATATATATATATATATATATATATATATATATATATATGTTCAAGAACGCAGAAAAACACATACGTATGTATGTTCGAGAAAAAATCGCAGACATATATATATGTTCAAGAATGCAGAAAATCGCAAACATATATATATGTTTAAGAATGCAGAAAATCACAGACATATATATAGTTGCTGTGTATGCTGTTCAAGAACAGGAAAACACAGGCATATATATATATATATAAATGCAAATTTGAGTTTTTTAAACCCCATGTGATTTGACCCATGCTAAACTCCTCGTTCTATCAAAAAAAGAGAAAAACCCGTACCTTTTCTTTACGTAAATGAAACAGAAGTTGGATGAGAAGAGGACATTGGAGAGCACACTGCAACCCTCTCTATCTCTCTCTTACGGTTCAGTCTATTCCCCTTTTTTTTCTGTGTTAAAGCCCTCTCCCTGTCAAAATCAACATAGAGAAAGGGCTACTACCAAGTTTTTATAAAGCTCATGGGACTTCTCTAAGGGAGACGTCCCATGTGTTCTAGAAATAGAATGACTTCTATTTTCTCATGGAAATAGAAGTCTTTCTATACTAGAACTCTCATATATCTATATGTATTATTTTATATATATATATGTATATATATATATAATATCTGGTTATAAACTTTGTTTTTTTTACAACTTACCTATTCCACTAAAATTGGATATTGGATCTTGGTCGAAAGGGTCCAAGCTCCATATCTGAATCCATCCAACTTCATATGGATCTTGGATCTTGACCCAAAGTGTAACGCCCCAAAAATTTTGACTTGTGATTTCGAAAACTTTATCGAAAAACCTTTCAAAGATTTAAAGTTTTAACTTTTAAAAATGACAGCGGAAGACATTTAGAAAGGAACACAAGTCAACAATTCTGGGTACGTTAGCTGAAAAACCATCATTCACATGTACAACAACTTAAAGGAATTTAAGAAATAATGCAATCGATTAAAATCTGCAGTTTATTACAAAATGAGCATTTTATTCCAAAGTTCAATAATTCTAATAAAACTCCAAAAAGGCCCAGAGCCAAGCCGCCAGCAGAAAGAAGATGAATCTTGATCCACGTTGCACCATGCCATCGGCCGCCAGTGAAGTCCTACTCCTCACCTGCCCATGAAATGGGTCAGTTTCATAACAAACCAGTAGGTGCACGAACAAATAAGTAGAATAAAAATAAAACAAGACTTTCATGAGATAAGCAGTTATGATATTTAAGCAATTAAAGCAGTTGTAGTCTATTCTAACAAATGTAATAAGTGCAAAGAGTGGTTAGTTGAAGCAGTGTAAGTCTCGGTCATCTACATCTATTCATGAATATATTCTTTAAGTTCTGATATTAACTGGCCTGTGGGTACGCACAGACGCGAAACGTAGAAACAGCCGAGACCGATCCGGGGGTTTATTATGTCAGGTGTTTTCATTAACCCGAATGGCTGACTGAGTCCGCTCCTAAGGGGACGGTCAGTGACCAAGAGAGTAAATCCCCAAAGGCATTCGTGGCCCATGGATGCATCCAACTTCTGCAGAAGTGCCTGGGAGTCACCACCTAGGATAATTTATGGTAATCCCAATTCCCCTAACTCCGATGACTGGGGAAAACCGAGTCTTTTGCCCGTGGGGTGGTTGTTAACAACCTGTCCATCGGAGTCTTTGTACCATCCATCCTCTCTCTTGATGAACCGTGAAGATCAGATGGGTACGACGGGGGTTTCTTAACCGCCGCCCCATTCTACATGCTCTGGTCCATTAGACCCACTCGAGCATCTTGCCTGTGAAGGCGAATGGTCACCCTTTATGTGATCTCAGCATTGTGCTAATTGCACTCATCGAGGTTGCTACAACCTCATCATCCCACCATCGTAACCCACATGGGACGTACTTGTCCAAAAGTACGATCGTACCTTCCTAGAGGTACAACTACGATAAGAGGGCAACATAATGTTTTATGATTCTTTTGGTTCATGCATAACATGAATTGCTCTCTGAGCAGAGTGGCCTGTGGAGGCCGGTATTATCTCATGGATATCAATAAGGAGTTTCTTAATCACTTTGAGGTACTAAATGACCTCCCGTACTATTGTATCATACTTTTCTTCAGGTCTAACTACGAAAGTAAATTTGTGGGTTCTCGATAGATAACCTATCACAAGGTTTTATAAATGTCTGTATTATGCTTGGCATGCTCGAATACTAAGAATCAAGAAGTCGCATCCAAGATTCATCAGGCAATAATCAATAAGGCATTTATAGTAACTTATAACAGTGAGCAAGACGAAAATACAGGAATAAGGTCTTTCTAGCAACGAGTCTACTCGTAGAGCTTCAACAATAAGCATGAAATTTTCAAAAGAATACAGATGCAGAAACACAACACAGATAATCACCAGTTAGGAAATTCTACGAGTGAGAAAGCATGCCAAATAAGCTATTCTATCACAAAATCCTTATAATTTTATTTCATTCTTACAAACCCATCGTGCGACATTCCCCTACCTCGGGATGTCGTGCAACTGCGTGCGTCTACGCGTGTAGATGATACGAGGCTCGGGCCGCGGAGCCAGAGCGGGGGTCCGATGCGAGGTCTGCAACAGTGCTAGCAGGGGTGTGCCCCTGCTGGCCGAAAACAGACAAGCGACAGGGGACAAGCCCCTGCCTCCGACAATAGCGGGGCGACAGGGGATGAGCCCCTGCCAAAACATAGCGTGGCGGCAAGGGGGCCAACCCCTGCCGACAGCAAGAAGTGGCAGGGGCTGAGCCCCTGCCGACAGCAATAAGATGGCAGGGGGCCCAACCCCTGCCAAAAGCACAGGACGGTAGGGGCCAACCCCTGCCGACAGCACTGGACGGCAGGGGGGCCAGTCCCTGCCAAATGCCACAAGGTGGCAGCAAAGAAAAGGGGGGGTGTCGCAGGGGCCTCAGGTCCCCTGCCGGCACTCCGGCGAACCCCAGCGAGAGAAGGGGACGACAGGGGCCGCGTAGGCCATCTATCGGGGCCCCGATGGCACAGGGAGGCGGTGGCAGGCCGCGGCAGTGGCTGTGAGCCGCCTGCCGACCTCCCGGCGAGGTGACAGGGAGGTGGGTGAGGAAGAAAAGAGGGAGGAGAAGAGAAGAGGGAGGATGGCGTACCTGGGAGCGGTGGTCGGCGACGTGCGCAGCAGGGAGGAGACCGACGCGAGGGGGAGGAAGCTCGAGAGGGGAGGCGTGCCTCCCCTCGCCCTCCAGCAATGCTCATAAAGAGCTCGGGGGGGGGGGGGGATGAAAGGGGAAACCTCGGTGGGTTTCCCCAATCAACCCGAAAACGAAGGGGGAGAAGAGGCGGGGGGGGGGGGGGGGTTGCGGCGCCCGAAAGCTCGGGTTATGAAAAACCCTAATAAAAAAAAGGGGCCCGGGTCCGGACCCGACCCGGCCCGGGTCCAATTTTTTTTTTAAATGGGGTTTTACATCCTATCCCTCTTAAAAGAATTTCGTCCACGAAATATTTATTACCTTGAAGAATCAAAATACAGGTCAGGATATTTTTCCCTAATATCGCTCTCAGGTTCCCAAGTACATTCGTCAATTCCATGATGTTGCCACCGAACCTTTACAAAGGAAATGGTCTTTGATCTTAACACTTGGTCACGACGGTCGACGATCTCCACTGGTCTTTCTTCGAATGTCAAGTCCCCTCTAATGTCCACATCATCATAATGAATGATGTGCGATGGATCGTGAACATACTTCCTCAACATGGATACGTGAAAAACATTATGGATCTGAGCATACTGCGGAGGTAACGCCACGCGATAAGCTGCTTCTCCAATCCGCTCCAGGATTTCGAACGGTCCGACGTATCTAGGACTTAGCTTTCCCTTCTTCCCGAACCGAAATACGCTCTTCGTCGGAGATACCTTAACAAAAACCATCTCGCCCATATCGAAGGTAAGCTCTCGTCGACGTCTATCTGCATAGCTTTTCTGCCGACTTTGAGCGGTACAGAGTCTTTCTCGAATCATCTGCACCTGCTGAGTATAGTGTTGCAAGACTATAGGTGCCTCCAAACTTCGTTCGCCAACCTCGTCCCAGTAAACAGGTGATCGACATGGCCTCCCATATAAAGCTTCGTATGGGGCCATCCCGATGCTCGCATGATAGCTGTTGTTATACGCGAATTCCGCCAAACTGATGTGGGAATCCCACTCTCCCTTCCAGTCCATCATACAGGCTCGAAGCATGTCTTCCAAGGTTTGAATCGTACGCTCTGACTGCCCGTCCGTCTGAGGGTGAAACGCAGTACTAAACTTTAACTTTGTGCCCAACGCCAACTGAAGTTGTCCCCAAAACCTTGAAGTGAATCTAGGATCACGATCTGAGATAATCGAGACTGGAACACCGTGCAATCTCACAATCTCTATAACATAGAGATCAGCGAGACTATCTAATGATTGGTTGAGACGGATAGGTAGGAAGTGAGCCGACTTGGTGAGTCTATCGACGATCACCCAAATCGCGTCATGCTTCCTCCGCGTCCTCGGAAGACCGACTATGAAGTCCATGGTAACATCTTCCCACTTCCATAGAGGGATCTCTATCTGCTGCATGACCCCACCGGGTCTCTGGTGCTCGATCTTGATTTGTTGACACGTTAAACACTTCGAGACATACTCAGCCACGTCTCGCTTCATACCGTTCCACCAATAACTGCGTTGTAGGTCCTTGAACATCTTCGTGCTACCCGGGTGAATGGTGTATCTAGACTTGTGGGCCTCCGCCAAAATTTCATTTCGAAGAACCGGATCATCAGGAACCCAAAGGCGCTCCTTCAACCATATACTTTCATCCTCCTTCAGACGAAAAGGTGTATCAGCCCTTTTCGCCTGAGCCTTCAACTTCTCATAGCGTGCATCAGTTTTCTGCCCATTGATGATCCTCGCTAGTAGCTCAGGTTGAGCAACAAGGTGGGATAAGCCGATTGAACCTTGAGTGATCGCGAAAGGTTCCCATGAGGTTAGGTCTTCGACCAACCTCCATCCAGCAAATAAAGCATTAATCGAAACTTCCGGTGCTTTGCGGCTGAGGGCGTCAGCCACTACGTTCGCCTTTCCTGGGTGGTAGGAGAGGGTGAAGTCGTAATCTTTGAGGAATTCAAGCCAACGCCGTTGTCTCATGTTCAATTCTTTCTGCGAGAAAAGATACTTAAGGCTCTTATGATCGGTGAATGCTTCAAACTGCTCCCCATACAAGTAATGTTGCCGTATCTTCAGTGCGAACACCACCGCAGCTAACTCTAAATCGTGAGTTGGGTAGTTCTCGTGAATTTTAAGTTGTTGAGAAGCGTAAGCGATCACCTTCCCATTCTGCATCAGCACGGCCCCTAGGCCTGACCCAGAGGCATCAGTATAAATCACGAATCCGCCCTTACTAGAAGGTAAGGTCAAAATAGGAGCACTGGTAAGTCGCTCCTTCAATAACTGAAAACTCGCCTCGCACTTCTCGTCCCATAAGAATTTAGCCTCTTTCTTCAGTAACTTCGTCAGGGGTAACGCAATTTTAGAAAAATCCTGAATGAATCTTCTGTAGTAACCCGCTAGTCCAAGGAAACTTCTGATATCACGTGCGTTCTTCGGTTGTTGCCAACCAAGTACAACCTCCACCTTTGCAGGGTCCACGGACACTCCTTCCTTAGAAATAACGTGTCCCAGAAACATGACTTCCTCGAGCCAGAATTCACATTTAGAGAACTTGGCATACAAACGTTCCTTTCGCAAAGTCTCCAACACAATCGTTAGGTGCTCTCGATGTTGCTCTCAACTTTCTGAGTACACCAAGATGTCATCGATGAATACGATCACGAAGGTATCCAAAAATGGCTTGAACACCCTATTCATCAAGTCCATGAAAGCTGCGGGGGCATTGGTCAGTTCGAACGGCATGACCGTGAACTCGTAATGTCCGTATCTCGTCCGAAAGGCCGTCTTAGGAATATCCTCATTCCTAATTCTCAGCTGATGGTATCCGGACCTAAGATCGATTTTCGAGAAAACCTTGGCCTTCTGTAACTGATCGAACAAGTCTTCGATACGCGGCAATGGGTACTTGTTTTTTATCGTGGCCTGGTTGAGCATTCGATAGTCGATGCACAGACGCAAGGTCCCGTCCTTCTTCTTCACGAAGAGCACAGGAGCTCCCCAAGGAGAAACGCTGGGGCGAATGAATCCCTGATCTAACAACTCCTGCAACTGTTTCTTCAGCTCCTCAAGCTCAGCTGGCACCATTCTGTAGGGTGCTTTGGAGATTGATGTCGTACCTGGTAGCAATTCAATATTGAATTCTACCTCACGAGACGGTGGAAGTCCCGACAGCTCTTTAGGAAAAACGTCGGGGTAATCGCGAACAACATCTAGCTCACTGATGGGAATGGGCATTGGATCTGACTGGATAACACTAACCAAAAAGGCAGTGCATCCCTTCCGCAAGAAGTTCTGTGCCTTAAGCGCCGAGATCATCCGGCTTGCTCGAACAGGTCTGGGAATTCTGAATTCTGAATTCTACTCTCGAAGAGCCTAGAGGTGATAAAACGATCTTGCCATCACGGCAAAAGATCTTGGCATGATACTTGTGCAACCAATTCATGCCTAGGATGACGTCAAATTCTGTCATCTCAATCAGGATAGCACAAGCAGGCAAGTGCCGCTCTGCCACCACTACATCCAATTCAGGTATGTAAGTGGTGCAAACTGTGTTCTTCCCAACGGGGTTATACACGTCTAAAGCATTATCAAGTGTTTTTACCGTTATATGCAATTGTTTTACGAATTTTTCTGACACAAACGAGTGTGTAGCACCACAATCAAAGAATGCAAAAGCTGCTTGATCAGCAACAAGAATGGTACCTTGAACGAGATCCCCTTTGGTCAATTGATCGACCGTGGCTGCATAAACTCGACCCGGCTCCCTGCCACTGCTTGGTTGTGCTCGTTGTTGCTGCTGATGAGGTGGTCGAGGAGGCTGAGATACGTTGCCGGTTCGCTTGAGGTCATCTGCTGCTTACATCTTATCTATTTAGGTTAAACTAAGCTTGTAATGCCTCTCAGAATGCTTTATGATTTTCACAGGATCAAGTCTTTGTCCACTATAGTGTTTGTAGTATCTTTCTTCTACCCTGTGTCTGACGAATGTTTAGCGAGCAACATGTTATAAATAATGAAGAATCACTTTAGAGGTTGGGACGTCTAGTTTCCATGTGGAGGTTATACGATGCTTTGTAACTTTGAAGTGGTTGACCATTAAATAGATTATCTTTAATGGATTTGTATGTGGTGGCAAGGTATTGATTATGTTCTATTTTCTTCATACACTAAGGCCTTTGTTTCTGTCATTCTTTAAGTTATGGAACTATTTTGATTTTGTATTCTGGTCACACGTTTCTTTCTTGTGCACTATCAATTCAGATGATTAATTTAGTACTTTCTATTCATTATTTCGTGGTAGAATAATAATTTGACATTCTTGGTTTCCTTATCCTTTTCAAGCTGTAAATTGTTAACTGAGAATGCCTTTCATGTTCTGGTTGTCAGAGTGCAGTATTGGCTTTAGATATGTCAATCCTGGACATTGATCAAGTGGAGAATCTCATTAAGTTTTGCCCAACAAAAGAAGAAATGGAGATGTTGAAGGTATTTCATCTGAACATTTTAAGTTTATGGACAGTTATAATTTTTTCAGTCTAATGCTGGTGTAGGCCTTCATTTATGCATCTATTTTAGTTATAGTTGAACACGATTTTCTTCTTCTTTGGTGTTATTATCTTGCTGTAGGTTGGAACTTTCTTTTTTTCCAACGTACATTCCCTTATATTTTGCAATAATAGAAAAGGTGGAGGTTTAATTCCTTATGATGAACTTGAATTACGATTATACATATGCATGAAAATCTTGGACAGAAAATGAATTCCATGAAGTGTTTATGTGTGAACCAAGAACTCTTTCAACTTTGGTATGTCAAGATCTTATTTGGTTGATGTACAAACCATTGTCACATTAGACATGGAAAAACCTCAGAATGTTATAGATGTTTTGATAAATCTTGTGTACATTTTGGAAAAGTCTTGTCATTTGAGAAGATACAAAATATGAAAATAATAACTGATATAAAAGAAATTTAGTAGACTGAGAAAATATTTAAAATATTTTTTGTGCATGTATTGATAATATCACAATATTATTGCAAGAATAACAGTGTTTTTAAGCTTTTATTATTTTAAAAATATTGTGGTTCCTTTCTAATCACTTTTTTATTATATTGTGATAGTGTCATGATATTTCAAAATGTCACCTTCCTGTGATGATGGTTCCAACATGCATATATACGTATCTAGACAGAAGAGTATTTCCTCTATCCCTTGAATCAAGGGCGGAGCATCGTTATGGGTGTTAAAATAGACTATATATATGATTATATATGTAATCATATATATATATATATATAATTGTTGCTTGTATTACCCTTGATGGGTATTTTAGTCTTTTCACAATGTAACCATTTTATATTTTCCCTTTTCTTATTTTTTACTTTTTTATTTAGTTTATTTTTAAGTCATTTATGTAATAGAGCATGGGCTCTATGGTCAAAAGTCCATAGAGTCATTGGGACTCCTCAACGACTCTATTGGGGGGCTTCCCAATAGAGTCCATGCCTTCTTCTCTCTTGTATAAATAAGGGTGAACCCCTCACATGTATAGCAATGCTTTTCAAAGCATATTCACTCAATAAACTCTATATTTTTTACTTTTGTTGTAATTCTAAGACTCTTTGAAGTCTTTGTATGCACTTTTGTGTTTGTATTGTACCTTTGTATTGTCCATTCTAGGACTTATGTATGTGCTTTTGCACTTTGTCTTGTAATTTCGCATATCTCATTACATGGTATCAGAGCCATAGTGCTCTTGGTCTTGTGGAAAGTGACCACTAAGTATTCGTGATTGTGGGAAAGCATCCAAAAGTGTTCATGGGTTCGTGGTGACTCAAAGTGGAGGTGCTCTTCCGTGTTATTCCATATTCTCTCTTCTCTTCTATCAAATCAAAATGGAGCATGAACATAAAATTTATCTCTTCTTCAAGCTAAATGGTTCCAAGTTCCAACTACATGATGGGGGCATCCGTTATGGAGAATAACCTCAAAGATAAGAAGCTTTGGGGATATGTGATGTGCACTATCCTGGCGCTTCAACTCAAGCTCACTAAGTTAGAAGGAAATAAAAAAATCCTTGGAAGGAGATGTTTGAATTAAATCTATCCAAGGTAGAAGTTTGAGAAAATAACCATGCAAAAATTCTTGCATGGTTTATAAACAATGTTGAGCTCAAAATATGTGCTAACATTGATAAATTCTGCAAAGCCAATGAGGCATGGTTCTTTATGAAGGGTATGTATACCAAAAAAGACCTTGCAAGACGATTTTTCTTGCAAGAGAAAATACGAACCATCAAACAAGGGGACATGAGTGTCCGTGATTATTTTAGTGCACTTGGTCCTTTATAAGATGAGTTGACACTTTCTTATTTGACCTCTTGCCACAAGAACTAACTTCTTGTGATGTTTTTTTAAATAATAAAGAAAAATTAGATGATGATGAACATCCTAATGTTGAGAATGTTGAATCATCATTAAGAAATGATGATATTATTGACAGACCCGTACAAGTTTCAAAGAAATCCCCATGTGCTTTTGAAAAATATTCCCATGACTCCTCTATAGAAGAAACTCCTCTTAAAAAATCCAATCATGCCTTTATCCCACCAAATAGGTTTGTATCTTATGATACTTTGGCCCCAAACTATAGAACATGTTTAATAGCTTTATACTCGCATTATGAACCAACACATTAGAATGAAGCCAAAACCTTTCCAGAATGGGTTGAAGGCATGAATGTCGAACTTGCCCTTAAAAAAGCTAAAACTTAGGAAGTGACATCATTACCACTAGGAAAGAAAGCTATAAGATGTAGATGAGTTTTAAGGTTAAAACTAAGAGTGATGGGTCTCTAGAAAAATATAAAGCTAGGTTAGTGGGCAAGAGATATTCTTAGGAATACGAAATTGACTATGAGAAAACCTTTGCATCGGTAGCTAGGATGGCTAGTGTTAGGACCCTCATAGCCGTGACATCTATCCAAAAATGGCTCATATACCAACTTGATGTTAAAAATGCATTTCTCAATGGTGAATTAAATGGAGAGGTTTATTTCGACCTTCGGCCAGGATTTAATATTGAAAAAGGTAAAACTCTGAGACTTAAAAAGACCTTGTATGTTCTTAAACAAGCTCCTAAAGCTTGATATGATAGATTTAGTAATGAAATGACTCATCTGGGTTTCATTCTTGCTATATTGACAATGCTCTTTTTTGTCAAAAGTACATGTACTAAAGTTATTATTCTATTGTACGTTTATGACATGATTATAACAGAAAGTGATAAACAAGGAGTTACTGATATTAAAAATGTTTTAAAAGAGAATTTTGATATGTCTGATTTGGGTTTTCTAAGATATTTCTTAGGTATTGAAGTTGCTTACTCTCCCTGAGGGTATATTCTTTTTCAAATAAAAATTATTGTTGATATTTGTGCTAAGTCAGACATTTCAGATGATAATAAGCTGGAGACACCTAAGATGATCAATGCAAAATTAAGGCTCGAAGATGAGACTTTTCTCGAAGATCCAACACCTTATCGGCAACTAATCGAGTTACTCACATAGCCCATGATATTCATTCCGCCAGTCAGTTTCACCATGCTCCAACCACAGTATATATGAGTGCTGTGTTAAAAATCGTCATATATATATAAAGAATACCATAACTAAGTGGCTTTTTTTATCCTCTTCTTCTTTGGATTTACTTATATTGATGCTGATTGGGGAGACAATCTCGATGATAGAATCTCAACTACTGGTTTATGTATTTTTTTAGAAGATGCAAAAAGCCGCAAAAGGTATCACTATCATCAACAAAAGTTGAATATATAGCTATGACAACAACAACAACAACCATTGAGCTAGTATGGTTACAGAATCTTCTCAAAGATATGGGAGTTGGCATATCCAAATCTTTGAAGATGTGTTGCTACAATACAACAACAACAACAACTACGCCTTCATCCCAAAACAATTGGGGTCGGCGATATGAACCAAAAAAGAAAATCATTCTGGGTCTTCCACATGAATCCTTCTCCTCCAATCTTTTTTATCCAATGCCATGTCCTCGGTGAGGTTCAAAGCATTCATATTGTAACGACCCCAATCCATACCCTTTAAAAATGCGGAATATATTTTTTTTCAATGCGGAAATCTTCCCAGAGATCCGGGGTCCTCACAGTTCCAATTTCCATTGGATAGCCCAACCACCACAAACGAAGTTGCAATCATCATCCATAACAACCAACTAAAACTCTTTTATTAATGAACCAATAAAAGTCTCATACACAACTCAAAAGTGAAGTAACAACTGCAGAAATTTAAAAGAACTAAGAGAAGCAAAAATAGAGCCACTATGTCCCTGCTGAAGCTGACAAGCTCAAGTATGACTCTCATCCATCCTCAGTAGTCAGTCCAGCTTCACTGTTTACCATATCTTGTGAAAAACCAACAAAGTAGGGTGTAAGAGCCGAAATTTTGAGCACAACTACTTCTAAAGAAACCAGGTGAGACAAAGAACATGGATAAGATTTCATACAATGATTTGAGTGAGTACAGATATAAAATTTGCAGTATTCAAATATCCATACCTACCAACAATTACATATGCTTACCAGTCAAGAACAGTAAAGCAGTACCATATATCAAGAACTAAATAACCAAACCTTGCAGCATGATTTCAATAAGTAAATCCTATGATACCACCAAATCATGTCATGATATAGAGAATGATTCAAACATGCATGATCTAATGCATAACAGAAAAATGCATGATTATGTGCAATGCATGATTTCTTCTGTTATCTTTCATTTAAGTTTCATCTTTCCATATGCATGCCCTATTAAATGCACACAACCTTAAGTTTCTCTTTTTAATTACCGTTGCCCGCGGATACACCAAACGGGTACAATCCCCGAGGTCAAGTAGGTTCCCAGGGTAGCTTAACACACAATTTTTATTTTATTACTGGGTTTCAACTTAGCCCTCGACCGAATCACCTTCGGAACATTAGACCTCCACATCTAATGTCGGGGACACAAGGGACACCCCACGCCCACATGTGTCACTTCCTTGGTACCATAAACAACAACTGTGTCAAACACATCACTCCCGGGTAAAGTGACATACTCTCCCTAAAACCGTGGTCAGGAGAAAGAATCTCAATATCAGGTTCAGGGGACCAGATTACAGCACACCGAGTTTTTGTATCCTCACAGTCTCCTCAAGACCGGATTTCTAAGATTCTCATACTCCAGATGAGATATCCCAGAATGTATATTACACTGTTCTTATTATATCTTTATTAAAGTTAATTCTTTAAATTTGCAACACCATATGCAAAAGTAAAGTGAAAACCCGCATCCTCCCTTGCGGGGACCCATTCGGGACTCCAGCCCGTATAAACCACTATAACAGTATAGTAATGTGCCAAACCATCTTATGTGGTTCAAGTGATGCAGTTAAAAACCTATGTGAAAGCAAATCAAACCCACGACTCTCCAGGCCGATGATGGTCCATTTAGGCCATCGATGCATCGTATGCAAAAATCATTACAACTTGCAATGTATGCAATCATACCAACATAATTCCACATGCACATTCATTCATACCATTTTAACAATGTGCATGAGCTTTCACAATCATATGCATGTGTAACCATTCATGTGTAAGTGCTTTCATGTAATCACTTAACACACATGCATTCATCCATAGTTTCATAAGTATATGAAAATATTTATGCATGATTATACATGCCAATAGACTTCGATCCCATATATGCACATGCACTTGAAACCAAATCATACATGCATGATAATTAAACATGTCCCATAATGTAGATACATGAAACCTTCCATTCATAGCATGAGTTATCACCCACACACAAGCACATAAACCAGATCTAGAAATTGATCATAAGTAGGGAAAAGTAAACAATCTGGTGTAACCTAATACAAAAACCAATAGTCAATGTTACTTTAATCAAGTGAAGTCAAATCTTACTTTTTCCAGAAGATCAGAGCGGTGAAAGCAATTCATAATGGTGCAATAAAAATCAGTACGGTGGAAGCAAGTCACATTGTTGCAATACAACCCAACTATGTCAAATCAGAGGATAGCAAGGTACGCTAGTATGATAGGGTAGGAAAGTCAGAATATCACCGAGTATACGATTTCTAGTAACTGTTCAGCATATACCCTAAGGTATTCAATTGACACAAATTGTTCAGCACATACTAGTGTAGTCCATTAACACTAGCTGATATTCATTTTAGCAAGTATACTCCTAATGATCACTAAATTTTGAACCTAACACTATACATGATTAAGTTACAGATGGTCATTCCTGGAAGCTAGAGGTTTTAAGTTGAGTAAGAGTAAGACTGAATATATGGAATGTCGGTTTAGTAAGCAACGAAGTAGTGATGGGAGTGTAGTGAAGCTTGGTGAGCAAGATATACCGGTGAATGATTATTTCAAATATTTGGGATCCATCATTCAAATGTATGGAGAAATTGATGGAGATGTAAATCATAGGATAAAGGTTGGGTGGATGAAATGGAAAAGTGCTACTGGAGTGCTGTGCGATCGTAGAATGCCATTGCGGTTGAAGGGAAAGTTTTATAGGACGACTATTAGACCCGCTTTACTATATGGTACGGAATGTTGGGCTGCCAAGAGACATCATATTCAAAAAATGAGTGTAGCTGAGATGCGGATGCTTAGATGGATGTGTGGAAATACAATAAAAGATAAGATTCGGAACGAAGAGATACGTAAGAAGGTAGGTGTTGCACCCATTGAAAATAAGATGCGAGAGAATCGTTTACGGTGGTTTGGACATATTCGGCGAAGGCCTAATGATGCTCCAGTTAGAAGGTTGGAGAAATGGGAAAATATATTAGTTAAAAGAGGTCGGGGTAGGCCTAGGAAGACTTGGATGGAGATGATAGGAAAGGATATGAATGCTTTGAACCTCACCGAGGACATGGCGTTGGATAGAAATGATTGGAGGAAAAGGATTCATGTGGAAGACCCAAAATGAATTTCTTTTTTGGTTCATATCGCTGACTCCAATTGTTTTGGGATGAAGGCGTAGTTGTTGTTGTTTTTTGTTGTTGCAAGAACCCCACCTCTCAAATCACTACCCAAAATCGAACTCAGGTTCGATCCCTCACCCAAAATCCAAGAAGCACCGTACCTTATTGGAGATTTTTTCGGCGATCTTTCCGGCGATCGGAGGCTGTCGTGGCTGCAAGAGAAGGGTCGGCTGAGCTTCGTCAGCGCTGCCGCGTGGGGGGTGATGCAAGCTGGTGTCGCCCCTCTTTACTGGCGTGGAGAAAGGTGCTCGCTGGAGGCTTCGATGGTAGCAGGTAGCCGAAGTTCGTCGGCTACAGAATCCTCACTCTGGCGTGCTCACACTGAGAGGAAGAGGGAGAGAGACGGGGGAAAGAAAGAGAGAGAGACTGAGTGGAGAGGGCAAAACCCTCTCTCCACTCCCACCTTTATCGGCCCCAAGCCCGCCTTCTTTGCCGAGGTGCAGGGGTCGGTTACGCCCTGCTTAACCCCCTCCCCCCTTGCCCCCTTTCTTGTTTCTGTTACAATCTATCGGGCAACCCTTATCGGGTTGCCCTTTCTTTCTTTAAAAAGCCTGTTACACAGGGTGGGGCTCGGGTCCGGACCCGAGACCCGTAACCCGACTCCAAACCCTATGGATCCACAAGTTGGATCCAACTGTGGATCCTCGGATTAACTTTTAACAATTAAAATTTTATTTATTTATGATTATACATACATATATATATATATATATATATATATATATATGTATATGGATCCGGTATATGGATCCCATACCCATCTACGCACCCCTATTAAATAATTATTCTCTGAATTATTTAATTAATTAAATTTTTTTGTACTTATACATATATAACAAATTTACGAGATAAATTTATTCGAAAAATCTCTTTATGGGTCCTGGATCTAAAATTGGATCCCAGGCCCAAATCACTTTGTTATGAAATATATATTATAATATATTTAAATAAATGCCTAAAATTATGGGTATTACACATATCCTTTCCTATCATCTCCATCCAAGTCTTCTTAGGCCTACCTCGACATCTTTTAACTAATATATTTTCTCATTTCTCCATCCTTCTAACTGGAGCATCATTAGGCCTTCGTCGAATATGTCCAAACCATCGTAAACGATTCTCTCTCATCTTATTTTCAATGGATGCAACACCTACCTTCTTACGTATCTCCTCGTTCCGAATCTTATCTTCTATTGTATTTCCACACATCCATCTAAGCATACACATCTCAGCTACACTCATTTTTTGAATATGATGTCTCTTGGCAACCCAACATTCCATACCATATAGTAAAGCGGGCCTAATTGTCGTCCTATAAAACTTTCTCTTCAACTGCAATGGCATTCTACGATCGCACAACACTCCAGTTGCACTTTTCCATTTCATCCACCCAACCTTTATCCTATGATTTACATCTCCATCAATTTCTCCGTACTTTTGAATGATAGATCTCAAATATTTGAAACAATCATCCACCGGTATTTCTTGCTTACCAAGCTTCACTACACTCCCATCACTACTTCGTTGCTTACTAAACCGACATTCCATATATTCTGTCTTACTCTTACTCCAGATGTGTTTCTACAATAAAAGCACAATTTATATTGCCAGCAATCACACCTTCTATGAGTGTACTAAACATATTGATATAGACTGTCACTATGTTCGTGATGAATTCTTGAGAAACTATTGAGTTGCCATGTCACATCATAATATCAACTCGCAAATTTTTTTATCCAAGTTTTGGCTACACCTCGCTTCTTGTTTTTTGTTAACAAACTTTTGGTGATCACACCGTAAGTTGGAGGGCGGGGGTGTTAAAACAGACTATATATATTTGTTAGTTGTATTACCCTTAAGGGTATTTTAGTCTTTTCATAATGTGACCATTTTATATTTTCTCTTTTCTTATTTTTTACTTTTTTATTTTTTAAGTCATTTATGTAATAGAGCATGGGCTCTATGGTCAAAAGACCATAGAGTCGTTGGGACTCCCCAACAGTCACATTTGTGACCGTTGGGGGCTCCCAATGACTCTCCTGGGGGCTTCCCAATAGAGTCTATGCCCTCTTCTCTCTTGTATAAATTGGGGTGAACCCCTCACATGTATAGCAATGCGTTTTAAAGCATATTCACTCGATAAACTCTATATTTTTTTACTTTTGTTGGAATTTTATGACTCTTTGAAGTCTTTGTCTACACTTTTGTGCTTGTATTGTATTGTCCATTCTTGGACTTGTGTATGTGCTTTTGCACGAAGGTTGCCAAACTAGGAAGCGAAAGTGGGAAACGATACGGGAAACAAAAGCGAGAAGCGAGGCATTTTGAAATTTATAGGAAGCGGAAAGCGAAGTATCAATTTGAAAGCAAAATATAAATAAAAAATGAAGCAATATGGTAACTGAATAGGAATCAAACAAGAAGCAAATAAAACCTAAAATAAAATTGATTATTCTTATATTTCATGATTTTTCAGTAAAAGAGTTAAATTTTTGTTAAAATCTAACAATGATTATTACCAATTTAAAGAAAGTACATGGGAAGTGAGTGAAAGCGTGAGAGGAAGTACATGAAAAACATGAAAAGACTCATGAGAAAAACATATAGGAAACATATACCATGTGTGTGGGAAGCATAGAAGAAACGTGGGGGAATCGAGATTCCCATGAAGTTTCAGAAGCGAGGAGTATCGCGCTTTTGAAGCGACTTTTTGGGAAGCGTGCTTCCCACATACATAAGAAGCTTCCAATAACTTTGTTTTGTACTTTGTCTTGTAATTCCACATATCTCATTACAATGGTCAGGGTGGGCACGTGCCCATCCTGACCCCAAAAATTTCCCTAAGGGGGGTATCAGGTTAGGGTGGGAGTGACCCAGAGCGCACTTTAAAGGTGTCTCGGGTCAAAGCGGGCACCACTTGGGTTTGACCCAAAGGCAAGACACACACTATAAGTATTACTTTCAAGATTCTAACATTGGAAAAATATTTTGTCGAATATAGATGTCTACTCACGATTCGAGAGGTTATTGCTACTGATGTCGCATTATACATTCAGAATGGATATGTCTATTCAAAATCAAGGACTGCTAATTTTGTAGGGAGGGTGGGCATTCCACCAACAAATTCTAGAGGAAACACACCATTGACATTGATAAAACTATTGAAAGAATCGAAGAATCGGTGAGAGAGAGGAGAGAGAGAGAGGGAAGAGAGAACTCAACCTTCTTGGGAATCGGCAGGCACTCTTTTTTTTAATGTTGCACTAATCTTTCATTAAGATTAATAGGGTTACAATCAATTTTACATGGACAAACTGACCTTTACAAGAAATACATATTACACATACATGTATAAGAAGCTGTATCGGATATGGATTCTCTACTGGACCCATATTCGATCCATATTCTAATACCCGCCCTCAAGTTGTGCATGGGAGTAAACCATGTGCAACTTGTTTTTCAGATACCAGAAACGATTACTTGTGAGACCTTTTGTGAACGCATCAACGACTTGTTCTTCTGAAGACACATAAACTGGTTCAATCTCTTTATCTGTTATCTTTTGTCTGATGAAATGTTGATCGATCTCAATATGCTTAGTTCGACTGTGATGAACTGGGTTAATCGCAATTTGTATGTACTTCTATTATCACACATAAGGTTCGAACTTGAGACATTCTCTTCCATTTCTGAAAGTAGATGCCTAATTTAGGTCACTTCAGCTGTGACAGCTGCCATAGATCTATACTCTGCCTCTGTGCTAGATCTTGCTACAACCTTCTGTTTTATGCTACTCCATGAGACAAGATTTTTTCCAATGAAAACACAGTAACCTGAAACAAATCTCCTTTCATCTGGGTCCTCTGCCCAGTCTGCATCTGTGTATGCTAATATATCATGTTTTGGTGTCTCCCATGAAGACTGAACATATGTGAGTCCATCACCCACCGTGCCTTTTAGATAACGAAGAATACGTTTGGTTCATGCATAAACTGAGATACTTGATTTACAAAGTATACGATGTCTGGTCTGGTGAAAGTGAGGTACTGCAACATGCCCACTATACTGCGATACTTGCTTGCATCAGGATACAACTCACCATCATAAATGTTGAGCTTTTGATTGACAACACTAGGTGTAGGCAGGGGTTTGCAATCTGTCATTCCTGCTTTGGCTAGAAGATCAAGAGTGTATTTGTGTTGAGTTAATGACATTTTTCCATCCTGCCTGTCCACCTCTACGCCAAGGAAATATCTCAGTTCCTCAAGGTCTTTCATCTTGAACCACATACTTAGAAGCACCTTAATTCGATGAATATGGTTTGGAGCATTGCCCGTGATCACAATATCATCAACATATATAAGTAAGAAAACCACGGTGGTACCATCCTTGTATATGAATAGAGAATGATCTAGTTGGGAACGGATGAAACCGTAGTTCTGAATTTCTAAGGAGAAACGTTCGAACCATGATCTGGAGGCTTGCTTTAAGCCATACAATGCTCTGGTTAATTTGCATGCATATTCCTTTGGATCTCCCCCTGCATAACCTTGAGGCTGCTCCATGTAGACCTCTTCCTTTAAATCCCCATGCAGGAATGCATTTTTAACATCAAGCTGACTAAGGGTCCACCCATGTTCAATTGCCAGACCAAGAATAATACGAATAGTTCCCATTTTCACCACTGGGCTAAAATTTTTCTCATAATCTTGAACGTATTCTTGAGTAAAACCTTTGGCAACAAGGCGTGCTTTGTATCGTTCAATGCTACCATTCAGTTTATATTTAATCTTATAAATCCATTTTGAGCCAATAACATTTTTATCTGGAGGACGCCCAACTATCTCCCATGTTTGGCACTCATGGAGTGCCTCGATTTTCTCATTCATCGCTTCAATCCATTTCTTAGAGTGAATGACTTGACAAAAACCAAGTGGTTCTTCGTGTTTCTCAATCTTGGATAGAAAAACCTGAAAATCCATTGAAAAATTATCATAACTCACCCACTTTTCAATGGGATGCCTTATCCTGCCTGATCTTCTCGGTGCCTCAGTGTCATTGGACAATGCCACGTGTTCTTCAGCAGGCACATCTGTTCACTCTTTGAGTCTTCTGGTATAGACATTTCCTTTGTATCTCAGACATTCTGTCTTCGATGCCTCATCTGAAACCGTCTCATCGTTTGTGCTTTCAGGAGTCAAGGTAGTATAGTCCCCAGCCTGTGAAATAAGCTCAACATTGAGCCACGGATCATACTAATTATCATTGGTGTCAATATGTTCACGATTATGATCTGCTTTATTTCCCAGAGAACTATTTTCATAAAAGACAACATTTCTGAAAATTCTGATCTTTCTATTGGCAGGATCATAACACCTGTAACCCTTGTGTTTGTCTGCATAACCTACAAACTGACATATAGAGGCTTTGTCCTGAAATTTAGTTCTCATGGATCTATCAATGTAAACATAACATGTGCATCCAAAAACTTGTAACTCATCGTAATCAAGATGGTTACCAAAGAAAACATAATAGGGAGACTGATTTTCAAGAATAGGCATAGGAAGATGATTTATCACATGAGTAGCAGTATGAAAAGCTTATGTCCAAAGACTAATAGGCACATTAGACCATGCATCATGCTCATTGCACTTTCCACAATGTGTCTGTGCTTACGTTCAACAATTCCATTTTGTTGTGGAGTGTACGGGCAAGAAACTCTACGATGTATCCCATTATCTTGGAGAAAATCTAAAAATTCTTTGGAGGAATACTCACCACCTCCATCACATTGGAGAATTTGGATGTTTTAAGAGAATTGGGTTTTAACGTAGGCATGAAAACAACGAAAGATGAGAAAAAACTCTGATTTGTGTTTTATAAATAATATCCAGGTAAAGCGAGAAAAACTCTCAATGAAGGATACATAATATTTACTTACAGAAGAGGAAGGATTGGGGGTTGGGCCCCAAACATCTGAACATATTATCTCAAAAGGCATGTAGGCTATTTTATTTATTAGATGAAAAGAAAGTACATGACTTTTGCAGACTTGACAACTGGAACCCATTTTATTTTTCAACGAAATAGAAACAGATTCTGGAAGAAATTCATTGGACACTAGTTTTTCAATAAAAACTTGACTACAATGACCAAGACGAGAATGCCAAAGTTCTGGCTTATTACATTGGGATATACTTAAAATACTTCTAGAGGTGTAATCGGACTTGGGAGGCTTCAGAATGCTGGAGGCAGGATGAAGATATACATGTTTCCACGTCGCTCTCCTACAACGAACATCTTCTTCGTTTGAATGTCCTTGACAAAGACAGAAGTCAGTGTAAAACCTAAAAAAAAATATACATAAATAAAATTGTTGGACCCGGGTCGGATCCAAATTTGGACCCGACCCGGATCCAAAAGGAGAGGCGGTCGGGCAAAGCCTCACCGCCTCCCTCGGGTCTTCTATAGATAGCGAGGTAGGGGGGTTTCAAATACGACCCCCCCCCATCCCTCCGTCTCTCTCGTCACCTCCCCTCGATGCTCCCCCTCTCGCTCTCTCTCCTCGTCACTTTCCTTGACCCGCCATCGTCGGCAAGCATAGCCACCGGCGATAGCACTGTCGGAGCCCACCCTCGCCGGCGACAGTCTCCCCTTCTCGTTGTTCCTTCCCTCTCCCTGCTGCGATCTCTCGGCTCATCGAAGGACCCTGACACCGGCAGCCTGCTCGAGCCTCCCCTCTGCGACGCTCGCACGCCGGCGACCCTTTCTCAGGCAACCCCCCTCCAGCTCGTACGACGAATCCCGCTCGCGCTGCGCGACCCGAGCCGTCCATCGCTTACACTCGTAGACACCAACAAGCTTGCAACTCTCCAAGGTAGGGGAAGATTGCGCGAAAGACTTGAATAATTGAATTAAGTTCAATTAACTAAAAAGGACCTTTAAATAAATATATATAAAAATATATATATTTATACAAGTCTATGTCACATGAGTGCGGGTGCGACACGGGTGCGGCGCAATTTCAAAAATTTTGGACACGGGGACTCGGCTATATATATATTAAATATATATATATATATATATATATATATATATATATATATATATATATATAAGACTCGGTCAAAGTTGTGCCCATTAGAGGACAGGTGATGAGTTGTGAAGGCATTCTGTACACTTTCTTCATACAAGAATAATTCACTTTTGGGCACTTTCTTCATACACTGTAATAATTCACTTTCTTCATATAGGAAAAAACCACAAAAACTTGAGTTGTGCCCATTCTGTACTTAAAACTTGAAAGTGTACAGGTTTTTTAGTTGTGATGGGTTTTTTTCCTTACAGCTGTAGCCCAGAAAATTAAAAAAAAAAATTCAAAAATTTTTTTTTTCCAAAAAATGGACCAAAATGACCCTGGGTGCGTTGACCACACCCAGGGTCGGGTTGACCGAGTCCGAGCCGCACCCGTGTCCGCACCCGTGTTGGTGCGTGTCGACGCGGGTGCGGCGACCTTGGAGCCGAGTCCGTGTGACATAGATACAAGTACACATTTAACTCAAGGACGCAGTTTCGTGATCCTTATTCTTTACTTTGTCGTCGCGCATCGCACAAAGGTTTTGCGTTGCATTCCTGCTTACAGTCTTTACTTTGCCGTCGCGAATTGCACAAAGGTTTTGCGTTGCAGTCTTGCTTACAGTCTTTACTTTGCTGTTGCGCATTGCGCAAAGGTTTTGCGTTGCACTCCTGCTCACAATCTTTACTTTGCCCTCGCCTTTTGCGCCCAGACTCTTGCTTTTGCATATGTGTTGTTATTGCCTTGCTATTGCAGATGATGCTCAGGTTCTCGCTCATTGCATACGCTTTTGAGGCATCCTCGTGGAGGATGCAAGAGACATCTGCCACTCTCCCTCTTGCAACAAGAGTTCAGTCGGGAGCGAGCGATACATCCTCGTCTAAGGAGAGGGATACCTTGCAAGGATCCTGGCTCTTCGTGTAAGAGTCCTGCAGAGTCGACTTGAGATTTTAGGGAGCTGCGCAAAAGCATAAAAACTGCCCAAATCGAAGCATTTGGAAGGAGGTGATTGACTGGTTCTGTTGAGAAACCCGTATCCCGTCTATCGAGGTCGGTATTGAGTCATACGAGGCATGTAGATACCCCGATAGCGTATTAGATTCGAGATAATCACATGCCAAATGTTGGCACAAGCTGCTAGCTGTGCACTACACGTTAGTACTGCGATGATCGGATGAGACGGTCGTACGACCTCGAACAGTGCTAAATGCACAATGCTGTAATCACATAAAATGACCTCACATTCGCCTTCACAGGCAATATGCTCAAGTGGTTTAAAGACCACATCATAGAATGGGTCGTTAGTTAAGCAACCCTTAACGCATCCATTCGCTTCTTGTTGTCTGTCAAGGGAGAGGACAGAGCGGTACAAAACTCCAATGGACAGGTTGTTAACAACCACCTCACGGGCAATGATCATGCCTCCCCAGTCATTGCAGTTAGGGAAAAGGGGCTACAATAGTTAGCTCAACACTTCTGCAGAAGTTGGATGCATCTGTGACACTGCTTACCTGCTTTTGGAGAATCCTCTCTCGGCTAAAGTCGTCCCTTTAGGATCAGACTCAACTAGCTATTCGGGTTATTGAAAATACATAGAATAACAGACACCCAAACTAGCCTCAGTTGTTTCTACGTTTTTCCTGCGCGTACCCACAGTTCAATAATATCGAAACAGAAAGTTTGTTCACACTGGTTGATTGCTTGCTTGCTCGATAGTTCAGTATGCTACTCGTTGAGCTATGCACGCCTGTCAAGGCGGTACTCTAGTTGGTTAAACTGCTTACGTAGTTCTTTGCTGAGTAATAAGTAGTTTCTCATACTAGTGAACTGCTTATAATAATAGCATTATGCCAGCTGCTACATATTAGCATATGACTTGCATTACCCCTTGGTTGAAGTTCTTGGTGCTTGTTGCAACGTACCACTTGTTAGCTTGCATCTCTTATGATTGATGTGATTGCGTACAACTCGTAATCTACGAACTGGTGGCAACTAGGATTGATGTGACCGCTTATCTTACAAGCTGCTTATATATTGGGATATAACTGTTGTCGTATGATTGCTTATCATGTATAGCTTATGAATGGCTTGCGATGCAATGGTTTATGTCTTACGCTTAATTTAATTACTTGCTTATGGACCATCAGCCATTTGATGGTAATTGTATGTATCACGAGCATTGTTATGAGTGCTTGTCTTATTCAGTTGTTTTGTTTGGCTGTCTGATAGAGTTAGTTACTCTTCGCCGGTAGAATTATCTGGATTGCTATATCTGTGTGTTCTCATGTGTCGTTTACGCATGCTTTGATGTCCTATTTGAGGATTCAAATGTTCCTTGTTGCAATAACACGATGCGTTGTATTATATGTTTCTGCGTGATGTGATTGATATGCCATGTAATAAGAAATGTTGGAAGTATGCGATAATATATTCATGGTTCATGGAACCTTATTGGAGGAATGGGTGATCTTGTGTTTTGTTTTACCATGTGAAGTGATACAATGTATATTGTTGATATTCATGCTTGTGCCCATATTGTGGCTATTGACCCCAAGAGCGGTTAATTGTTCGGAGCAGTCGATTGTATTGATGCATGTATCATTGTGTGTAGTATCTGTTGAGGACCTGATCTCTAAAGGATTATCTGCGAGGGCGTGTATGATCATGACCAGGTAACTGGTTAGAGTGGTAGATTCTTTATGAGGATGTACATTGTCCACAAACGGGTAGCCGCAAAGACGGTGAACTCTTGTGAGGAAGTGTATGGTCCAAGACTAGGTATACCATCTAGGGCGAAATTACTTGTGAGGTTATACATTTCTCAGACCAGGTGATCCGGCGTTGATCTTGTTGATTGTAATAGTGACTATCGACCCTGAGAGCTGTTTTGTGTTGATGCGTGTATCACAATGATTTTCATTGTATATGGCATTTGTTGAAGATCAAGTTTTCAAGGTTTCTCTATGGAGTATGTATGATCAAGACCAGGTAACCGGCTAGAGTGGTAGTTTCTCTATGAGGATGTACACTGTCTACGAATGGGTAGCCGCAAAGACGGTGAACTCCTGTGAGGAAGTGTATGGTCCAAGACCAGGTATACCATCTAGGGCGGTAATTCCTTGTGAGGTTGTATATTTTCCAGATCGGGTAATCCGGCTAGTGCGGTAGAATCTCTGTGAGAATGTACACTGTCCACGAACGGGTAGCCGCAAAGACGGTGAACTCCTGTGAGGAAGTGTATGGTCCAAGACCAGGTATACCCTTCTAGGGCGGTAATTCCTTGTCTGGTCGTATATCTCCTGGACCGAGCAATCCGACGTGGATCTTGTGTTTTTGCTTACCATAAAAAGTTATGATGAGCTGTGATGATCTTCTAAGATTGTTTGAGATAGCCAGTTATAAATCTATAGTTTTGGCTTTCTGTTTCAGCATGATTACATGCAGGACTCAAATGTGAGAATCAGATCGTTAGCGATTTTAGATAGTGATCGTGTCTTGGACCTTCTATGGAAGGGTGGGTTTTTCTGAGAAAGTATGACACTTTAAGTGAGTCATAGCAGGTGACAGTTGGCCGCGTACGGCCTAGAGAGATGAGAATGGATAAAGGTTGTTCAGGACAAAGTGTTTATTAGAAGTAGTGACTGCGATAAACGATGACCTGGATTAGATGGAGAGACCCCATTCAAGGAACGAGAACAACCTGTTACGTGGTGGTTCACAGCCTACGATCAATTGAATCGTATGTTGTGTTTGTCAGTTGCACTGCTTACTTGCTTTGAACTGCTTACTGCTTGCACGATTTACCTGTTTAATTGCATATCTGCTTTAAACTGCTTAGCATTCTGAATTAAATGTACTTAATTCAGTTTCCTGTAGTTTCTCTTGTGCACCTTCTAGTTTTTCGCAAAACTAACCCATTCTATGGGTACAGGTGATGATTAGGTACACCACAAGCGATGGTACGATGACAAGATGGCTTCAAGGCTTTTTCTTCCTGCTTTTAGTTCACGTCCTGGACATTTTGGGTTTGTAACGGATTTTTCTTGGGATATCCAAATTTTGTGAGTTTTGGTTCTTTTAGCTAACGTGCCAAAGTTGTCAGTTTGCCTTATGAATTAACAAAAGAATAGTCTTCCGCTGATTTTATGAACAAACTCTAGAGGAAAGAGATTTTTTCTAGTCTCTTGCCTGTTTTGTAAAAGGTTCACAAGTTTAAAATTTTGGGGCATTACAGTAGGAGTGAATTCAACAGAATAATTAGTAGAATCAACAAGCTTAGAAACAAAGACAATATTTTTCTTTATATTTGGTGCATGAACAACATTAGACAGAGGAACGGATGAAGATTTAGACAAAGGGATGAGAACGTTGCCTACGTTTGAATTCGGGTGGTGAGTCCCATATCCAGTTACAATATTAGATTTACCAAAATAAGGGATCAAAGTAGAGAACTTACCTGCTGTTATCATCGCAAAAATTTTTAACTTTTGCAAATCAAACTGACCTTTGAAAAAGATTTTGAAAATAACTCGCCTTCGTTTTTAAAATGCGGGAAAATTCCGTAGAATGGGACTCGCCTGTCGGTACGAGGTTCAACCGTTCCTGCCACCTTTAACAGGGGTAATTGAACCAAGGATCAATCTTATGCTCTACTCTATTCAACTTGTCTAAATCATATTCTAATTTCTAAATACACATAGAATCAGGCATGTGCTATGAATTTTTAGAAAATGCACATTTGAAAACATGATTTTTGCTTTGAACGATTGAAATATAAAATGTAAATCTTGGAAAATCGTGAATTGGGATTTCAAATATACTTCTGAGAGAAATAAAAATCGATTTTGAGGAATCCTTGACATTTGGTGAAAATCGATTCTGAGACTTGGTTTCTCTGAATTCAAACTTGAAAATTGAAATTCTAGCTTAGAAAATTTGAATTTGGAACTTGGGAAATACTTGAAATATCATTGGCAAATCCATATTCTTCTGAATAAGACTTAGAAAAATTCTAACTTCAAACTTTGAAATTGACTGCATAACTTTGGAAAATTGAATTTATGGACTTGAGAAACACTTGAAATATTCTTTGAAATTCAATGCTTTTGGGAAAATCGATTTTGCTATAAGACTTGGGAGATTTTGAGAAAATAAACTTCTTTGAATTGAGATTGGAATTGGCAAATGCATGAATGAATATGGATTTGAGGAATTGAGAAATACTTTTTGTATTTTTTTTTTTGAGAAATGCAGTGCATTTTGAAGTTAGCCTAAGAGTGTAGGTTGAATGTGGCTAATGTGAAGATCATAAATCTAAGTATCATTCGTATTCTGACTATTCCAAGTTTATAAACTTCATAGAAGCTAGTGCATGTGCCATTCGTGTAGACCATGGTGAATTTGTAAAAATATGCATGAATCATCATCCATCACACATTAACATTATTTAAAAAAAATAAACTATATGTAATGCAACCTAAGCTAAGCAGAAAATGTAAATTCTTATTCCAAAGTTTAATTACAAATTACATCACTATTGAAATTTAAATACATGAAAAATAAAGTCTTCAATGTACCTGCAAAACTAGAAAACTTGTTAATGAATATATGTTGGCTTCTCTAGATTTATCCAACAATATCAGGAAATTGTTGGATTTTGCTAGATATAAGCCTTTTTTCCATGATTCCTTAAATCAAAATGATAAAATATGAAGAAATAATAAAGGTAAAATATGAAATTTCGAAATTGGGGTCAAAATGACCAAAATACCCCTAATAACAAGACTATGGCCTTGAAATTAGGGTTTTTAGAAAGATATTTTGATAAAATGCAAGTTTTGAAATTTGAATGGAATAAACTCAAACCAAATATGCTATGACATGATTAAAAATATGAAATTAGGGTTAGGGATTTCGAAATTTAGGTCAAATGACCAAATTGCCCCCGATAGCAAGACTATGGCCTTGAAATCAAGGTTTTTAGAAAGAGATTTTGGTAAAAATCTGGGTTTTATGACCTAAATGAAATCAAATAACTACAAAATTAAATCTAAAGTATCCTAATATGATTATGAACATGATTAAACCCTAAAAATATATGCTTATACACAAAAATTCAACAATATCACAAATTTTGTGATTTTTGCAGTGTTTTTGGATCTTTCAGGAACCCAGTTTTGCAATTTGCTTAATTCAGCCATCAATCAGATTCCAAAAATCCTCAAAATTGGTACCTGCACTTGTTATAACCCTAATGTCGAATTGGAATTATAAAAATAATTTTTTGACATTGAATTAATCCGAAAATTGCATTAAACCCTAAAAATATGCTATTTTTGACCTAATTCACCAACCAGTTTCAATCCAAGACCTGAACCAGGGGTGAAATCTCCATAGAAATTTATGAAATTTTACAGAGACTAACTAAGAAGAAAAACAGAGATTTCCCAATTTACAGATCGGAAAAAGCATCTCCGGTTAGGGAGAAACCCTTCCGGCAATCTGAGCTAAAATATATCACTTTTAACAGGGATTAAAACGGCTATTTCAGATTGAAAATACAGGCATAAATAGTAATCCTAAACAAAAATCTCTGAAATTTTAGTGGTGAACAGTAGACAGAAAAATAACAATACTCACTTTTTACAGATCTAAAATCGGATCTGTGGTTTGGGATTTATGACTAACACAAGTCTGATTAGGGTTTTGGTAAACCCTAATGAGTTTTAAATTTAAAAACAGATTCTCTGAAAGGGGAAAAATACTAAACAGTGGTCAAAAAATTCGAAAATTTCATAGAAGACAGATCTACTCAATGTGAATCCATAGCACTTTACAGATCTAAAATCGGATATAAGATGAGAGAAATATCATAACAGCAAGTTACCTTCTTGATTTTAACCACGATTTTAAAGCTTTAAAAACCCGATTTGATGTCTGATTTTTTTGACAGGGTTCTCGAGATCCAAAACCTCTGATTTTTCTACAGTAACTCAATAACTCATGCATGCATCACATATAAAAAAATCAGAAATAAACAATGAGTACTTCAATCCGAAATAACATTATCTTTACTGTTCTAAACCTAAAACACAGAAATTTAAGAAACTTGAAAAACCATGCATTAACTAATGTAAATCAATAAAATAAACCATAAAACAATAAATAAAAATTATTTCTATGCTATAGAACGTAAAACAAACATGAATAAACCATGAAAATAAAATAAAAACATGGAATCAATGGCTGGAATTTGATATCACCTTTAAAACATAGATTTAACCCATAAAAAGGGTAAATCATATATTTTATTGGTTAATAATGTAAAGAAACATATTAAAATCAATTCTAATTGATTAAAATCCCTGTAAATCACATAAAATAGGGTTAGATCACCTTCTTGGATCGTTCTTGCTGATTCTTGATGGTTCTTGAGGTGAAACCATGGTTGATCTTCCATAAGGAGGGGTATCTAAGCCTAGATCTAGGTTTAAAACATTAAAATCATTAAATAAAATATGAAAAAAAAAACAAAGGAATTCATACCTTGGAGTTGTAGCAATGGAGGAAGGGCTGGAGAGGAGAGAGAAGCTCCAAGAATTGAAGGTAAGTGAATAGTGAAAATCGTCCCCCCCTATGCTCCCTTTTATAATAAAAAATTAGGTTTAGTCTTGGATTTTCAAATTACTTTTTTGCCCTTTTTAAAACCTATCCAAAGTCATTAAGGGGGCGATATTTTTAGAGACTCCTAATCCTAATTAACACCTAATGACACCCCTAATTAACCCTAGAGACTCCAAATGTGGTGCCACTTGGCACTTTCCACATTTGATTTTTAAAATCTTAACTAAAACCTTTAAAAACAATAGTTTGAAATCAAGTTTTAAAAATGGGTTTTCAAAATGGATTTTGACTCTTCTAAATTTCTAAAACTAACCAAGACATCAACTAACCCTAGTCTAGCCCTGACTGACTCGAATATGGCGCCACCCCGAGTGGGCCCTACTTGAGTTTTTCAAAAAGCGATTTTAAAACTTGAAATTGAAGGAGTTTTCAAAAGGATTTTCAAAGACAAACTTCAAAGTTATAATTTTTGAAATGGAATAGGGTCCTAACTAGGTTAGAACTCCTCTGGATATGGTGCCAACTGAGTGGGCCCACATCGAGTTTTAGAAATTTTGAAATAAACACTGAAAATGGCTTTGAAAAGGGGTTAAAATCGATATTTGAAATTCAAGATCTTTAAAAATAGGGTCTCAAGCGAACTGGAACTCCGGGTTAGAGTCCTGAACTCTTAGGACTCTGAGATTTTAGATTTTAAAAGCCAAATGAAAGAATTTTCAAAAGATTTTATCAAGAAATGATGAAATAAGTCAGAAAACACAGTCAGGGTTAGACTCCTAACTCAACCGAACTCTAAAATAGAGTTTTGAACTAACTGGACTCTGTAAAATGACCTAAATTTTGAAAACAAAGGGAAATAAATGAAAAATGAAAGTAAAACAGACTTCAAAACAGACTTCTGACCGGATTAGGACTCTGAGATAGAGTCCTGATCGGACTGAAACTTTCAAAAATTTGAGAAATTTGATGAATAGAGGAATTCAGAAGCGACACCATCTCAATGGGCCTCATCTGTGAATTGAAATCGATTAAAATTTGAATTTGAAATGAATCCAGATTGTTTCCTTGAGAAAATATTTCGAATTATAAAGTTCTGGGGTTGGAAAATGACAGAGTATTGAATAAAAACCCAGGTTTTGAAATTGATTTTGAAATAAAGCTTTAAAATTCAAATCTGGATTGAATGTTTTGAAATAGGAGTGCTGGATCTCGAAAATGAGATGCAATGACATGCAATGCTATGCAATGACATGCAATGCTTTGTAGAATATATGCAATGACATGCAATGATCTGTAATGACTTATGAAATGAACAAACACTGGATGAGGGTGAAAATTTGGGGTGTTTACACTTGCATTGTCAGTGACATGAGCTACTGCCCCTTAGTCTACGTACCATATTTCATCATCATTCTGTTTCAAGTTCAAGTTAGCCATAGCAAACAATAGAAGATCCTTAGCATCATCACTGACTTGAAAGGTACCCGCGTATCCTGATGCAACAACATTTCTATTATTTTGTATTCTATTGCGGTTTTGAGCATTTTGAGGTTTGAACCAACAGTTGGCTTTGATGTGGCCGTGTTTGTTGCACTGGTAGCACGTGGGAACATTCCTTGACGATTTGGTGGTGACATTTGGTGTACGTAGCAAACCACGACCACCTTGAACTTGTGCTCCCCTACCTCTGCCACGCCCTCCTCGTGCACGTTCAGTAGTTATCCCCGTGGCAAGAACATCATGCATGGATGATTGTCCTGGTGGGGCATCAAAGATGCTTTTCAAGGACATCTGGTACTGAAACAATTTAGCATGTACATCTTCAAAACTAGGTAACGTCAGCAAACACAATAAAGAAGTCATAAGAACATGATACTCTGATCCGAGGGCATTCAGTGTCTGTTGCACTTTTTCTTTATCTGACATTGGATATCCAACAATGGCTAATTCATCTGTGATGCTCTTGACTTGATTTAAAAATTCAATAATGGTCACTGTCCCTTTTTTTAAGAGTTGAAATTTACGCTTGAGAAATAACTCCTTAGCCTCTGATATCTGAGAGTAGGTCTGAGCTCTTGTCTCCCACAATACCTTGGTTGTGCAATCATCAGGAATAGAAACGAATACTTCTTGTGATAATGTGGAAGTGATGTACGCGACGAGAGTCTGATCGCGCTTGATCCAACCAACAAATGCAGGGTTGCGAATGATGTTTGACAAAACTTCATCCTCTTTTGCTTCTTGTGTGATGAATTCTGCAGGTGGTGGAGTGGAGCCATCCAAATGACCTGAAAGGTCTTGACTGCGAATGAAAGGAGTAATATGCCTCTTCCAAGTTAAATAATTATTTGTGTTTAACTTTTCGAAAACTAGTTGTCCAATAAAATTGGAGGAAAGGCCCGAGTTGACTGAACTATCCATTTGCAGGTTTGTGACAGAAAACAGCCTTACGACAGGAGTTGGACTGATATCGTAAAGCTGCAGCTTTATGATAGAACTTGGCACACAAAGAGAGGAAAGAAAATTTGTGTCCCGACCGAACTTTAAATAATTAGGTAAGAGGAAGATGAGGAACACGGTAAATCGCTATTGGCGATAAACAGAAAATACAGTAAATCGCTATTGGCGATAAATAGAAAGCACAATAAATCGCTATTGATGATAAACAGAAACACAGTAAATCGCTATTGACGATAAACAAAAACACAGGAAATTGCTATTGTGCATTCACTCAAGAAAAAGAGATATGTGCTTGAGCAAAGCTGGAGCAAACGAAGAGAAAGACTACAAGAAGAAAGGAACAACAAATCTGTGTAAGGGGCACAACAGATCTGATTCAACCAGGTATGGGATACCAGACGAGGTTCACGTGACCAGAAGGGGTCATGTGAAATAGAAAAGGACTCGGCTTTTGCGTGCGACAAGAGGGAAGAAATGATAGAATAAAATTAAGAAAACTTGACCTGATGACGAGGAGGAGGAGGACTTAGCTTTTCACGTTCCTAATGAAGAACCTTCTTACGCCCAGAGATGTCGCTGCTTTGATACCATGATAAAACTATTGAAAGAATCGAAGAATCGGTGAGAGAGAAGAGAGAGAGAGAGGGAAGAGAGAACTCAACCTTATTGGGAATCGACAGCCACTTTTTTTTTTTTTAATGTTGCACTAATTCTTCATTAAGATTAATAGGGTTACAATCAATTTTACATGGACAAAACTGCCCTTTACAAGAAGTACATATTACACATACATGTATAAGAAGCTGTATCGGATATGGATTCTCTACTGGACCCATATTCGATCCATATTCTAATAGACATTTTTCTCTCTCTCTCTCTCTCTTTGCACCCCAACCCCAACCCCAACCCCGACGGCTCGACCTCACCTCTCTCTCTAGTATCTCCTTGAAATGCCACCAGACTCTAGTTGTTCAAACGCGACCTTCAGCGCATTGCACACTGCACACATGTCCTCTCTCTCTCTCTCTCTCTCTCCCGAGTTACTGCTCAGGCTGCTGCCCTACGTCCGGCCGTCTGCCATCCAACGGTCTTTCCAGTGCGGCATACAACAAGACTTCTTCTTTGTGAGTTTTTTTAGGGCTAGGGTTTTTGGTGGTTTTTTTAATTAGTATTTGATTTATGTTTTTATTATGTTTTTTTTAATTAACATATGAAATTATGATTGTTGTTTGTTTGGATTAGGACTTAGGTTTTTGATTTGCTTTTTCTTAAATAGTTTCATTTCCTTAATTAGGTTTTAGGTAATTTTGTGTTTTAGGGTTAATTTTTTCTTTTCTTTTTGTCGAATTAAATTTTAGGCATATTTTACCTAATTTTATTTCCCTATTTCATGTTTTATATTGTATAAGATTTTCTTTTACTAATTTTGTATGTGTAATGCAATTGTTGCAGTGCATATGTCGATGATTCGTTGCTTTTGTTTTTCATCAAGATCGATCATCTGTTGAAGATAATTGCATGATTCCTGTTGTTCTTTCAAATTTGTCATAAATTAATATGGGCCAAAAAGTTATAGAATCTTATCAGATTTAAAGAAATCATTGTTACTAAATGTGGTTTGAAGGCTTCATTATCATGATCATAAAAAAAGGCTTCATTATCAGAAGTCTTCTCTATACTTGTACTTAAACATGGGAAGATGGTTACTGTTTTGTTGGTGATTGAGTTTGGCACTATTTGTTCAATAGGGTGATCTTCATTTTCATTATGTATTGGAGCAACAAAGATGATACACATTATTAATGAATCATGTTATGTATACCAAATGGTATTTCTTATTTTGTATCATTGGTATAACAGTTGGAGCTGTTTCATTGTGATATTCTACTCTTGGTATTGGTTGTGTAATGGTAGATGCTTTTATGGATAAAATGAAAGAATAAAATCAATATTTTTATTCTTTTGGCATCAAATTTTTTCAATTAACATAATGTACGAATTATGATGATTGTTAGGGTTTAGATTTTTTTATTTAGTTTTTTTAATAGCATGGATATTGTTTAATTAGGGTTTAGTGTTTTTTGCCTTTTTTTTCAATTAGCATTAGGCATGAATAATGAATACTTGTTTTTGTTTAGAATATTTGGGGTTTTAGTTCTTTTTTTCAATTAGCATAAATCTGTGTTTCTTTTTAAGATTTAGGGTATTGATTTGGATTTTTTTCAAATGACATGAACGTTCAATTAGGGTTCTAAGGTTTTTTGTGCTATTTTTCTTTCCAACTATCATTAAACATGATTCCATTAATTTTCTAAACCTATTCTTTCAAAGAGTGCTTGATTTGGGTTATCAAACCCCTAAATCTTTGATTTTTTTAGGATTTAATTGTTTTGTTTTGATTTTTCAAATAACATAAATATTTAATTAAGGGTGTTTTTTTTCGTTCAATTAGCATATCTATGAATGATGTTTGTTTGGATTTACAAAAAGTATTTGATCCTTTTTTGAAACATTTTGTTAGTATATTTTTTATTAATAATTATTTTTTATTTTTTACTGTATGTTTGTGTCCACCCTAGTTTAAATTCGTGGCTCCACCCCTGCCTTGAATGTGAGATTGTGAGCATACACACTTGTGTCTAGACGCGTATCTGGGTAGCAGTCTTGCATATAGAGGGCATGTGCACACACTATACAAAGTACTCTCTACCCTTTGAAATATGTGGTATGTGTGTATATATATATATATATATATATATATATATATATATATATATATATATATATATATATATATATATATATATATATCTGTGTGTGTGTGTGCAGGAGGTTGCTAACTTCCACGATGTTAACAAGTTTGTCCACAAGTTTATGCCCTTACCACGGTATTTTAGTAATTTGACAAAAAAGTTGTACAACTCCAAAGTACAGCGGATAAATGTGTCATTACAAAATTACTAAAATTCTCATGGTGGTGCCAATCAAATGTATCAAAATTACCATGTCATTTTTTTTTAATTTGTTAAAGGTTTAAATTTGTGTTGAGCTTGTTAATGTCCAAAAAGCATGTGGAGGTTAACAGCTCAGCCAGATATTGGATTGATTTCATCATTGACCCACTTCATTTCTTGTCTGAACAGGGACCGACAGAAAGATTAGGGCATATATATAATTATTGTAATTGATTGCTATTCATTCTATGAGGCATTTTCTTCACATGGACCTGTTGAAAGCATCTTGTGTTAGATGCAATTGAGGCACCATTGAGCAGATCAATTATGAGTTATAATTTTGTTATGTTGCAGAACTACAATGGGGACAAAGAAATGCTGGGAAAGTGTGAGCAGGTATTGCTTTTCTTTTTGGTGGCTTTGACACGTAATGAATGGCTGATTGAATTCCTGCTGTTGAATTGTCACAGTTTTTTCTTGAGCTGATGAGAGTTCCCCGTGTGGAGTCAAAATTAAGAGTTTTTTCTTTCCGAATTACTTTCTCTACACAGGTTATGCTTCAAAAACCTACGGTTTTTTTTTGTGTGCTTTGCTTCATGAATAATTGTTAATTGCAAATTATTGGAAACTTTACAGGTTAATGAACTGCGGGCCAACTTAAATACAGTCAATGATGCTTCTAGAGAGGTACCTTTTTAAACTGTTAAATTTGAAGAACACAACATATAATAAATATCTGATGTAATCATTGCATTAATCATAACTCTTCTCTAGGTCAAAGAGTCGGTAAAGCTCCGAAAAATAATGCAAACAATTCTTTCATTAGGAAATGCACTGAATCAGGGCACTGCACGAGGTATTGACAGAATAAAGAGTAAAAATTTGTATTTTATGTGGAAAAGCTTATGCTTTTTCATGTTTTCAGTTGTTTATTTTGTTTATTTCTTTTCTGATCTTGTGCAGGATCTGCTATAGGATTTAAGTTAGACAGCCTTCTCAAATTGACAGATACCCGTGCAAGAAACAATAAAATGACATTGATGCATTATCTTTGTAAGGTATGGATCTTTGCTTATTTTCAAAAATTAGTATTGCTGAATTTTAAAGCTTGTTCATTTTTAGTGATAATGATGGTTCCTTTTTTTGTTGATACGACAACTAATATTATAACGACCCCAACTCATTCTTGTTGAAAAGTAGATTTTTTAAAAAAAAAATTGTGGAAACCAAAACCCAAGGATCCGGGGCCTCACGGACTTAACAACTTCCAAACCACCAGGATCTTACGTTGAACCAACAATCAAATAACTAACTTTATTAATCAATAATCAAAGTTGAGAACATAATCAAATTAATGTTTAAAATCATAGAACCACATTGTCCAAAAAATATCACGTAGTCTCGTAGGCTCCATAGGCATCAGATCATGTGAAAAACATAAATAGTACTGGATAAGAAATAAAGTTTTTTTGTACGAATTTCTCTAAAAATTCAAATAGCAAAGAAAAAACATAAATCAAATTCATACAAGTTTTCAAGAGAACATAACTACAACAATCTCATAATTTAATTATCATTCAAGCATTTAAAAGCAATTATCATGTAATAACAATATCTCATTTGAAACAAAACAAGTAAGAATGCATGAACTAATTCCGAACAGTAAATATGTATGATTCCAATGTATATATATATATATATATATATATGAATAATTTATTAAGTTATTATCAAAGTTTTCTTTTAATGCATGTCGTTATTATATGCACACAATTTTTAGTTTCACTTTTCATTAAAACTCGCGGATACTCAAAACAAGCACAACAAATTTTTGAAGTTTAAGATAGGTTTCCAGTTATAGCTTAATACATAATTTGTATTTTATATTAGGTTTCACACTTGTTCCTCGAGTGATATCAGGAATCAACATCATCCATCAGAACATTAGAAATCAACATCTAATGTCGTAACACCAGGTTAATCAACATCGACTAATGTCACTTTCTTGGTAATACCAATAAGAACAAGTGTATCTACAACACCATCCACAGGCAAAGTGGCTGAAAACTCCCTAAAATCGTGGCCGAAAGGCAAACCACCATATTGGGTTCAAGGGCACAATCACACAGGGAGTTTTAGTATATTCACGATTTTCCCAAAACTGTCATCTATGATTCCCACACTGTGGAAGGGATATCAAGGAAGAAAAACATTAATTATATTGTTTCTCTCTTTTATCTATTTAACAAAAATCAAATTCTTTACAAATGAATCGTTTTGCAAATCAACATGCAAAACACAACATGAGACCTTGGCCCGTTACAATATTCAACAGTGCAATTAATTTAGAAAGCCAAAATTTCAAAATGGATTTTGCCCACCGATGCATCTTATGCAAAAATCCTCAGTGAACATGTAACAACACAATTATTCAACCATGTCCACAATGTACATTCATTTATACACAACAAGAATGTATATATAAAACAAATTGCATATGTACATGAACATTGGTTTGCAACATGTATTTTTCTTTCATGATTCATCTCATGCATAACATGCAAACATGGACATGATCATGTTAATGCAACAATAATATAACTTTAAAAATTTACGTGTTCATGATATGCATATTTATGCCAACGTAATATTCAATTTCATGAGTATATGTAAACAACAAACTTTTTTGCCAATTCGAGCATACTCTAGATACAAAACGTAACTACTGAGCCTGAAGCTATGCTGCTCTCGCACACAAGATAGCACTAGCATGCTATTGACAGCATGTTTCTCATGCATAAGCATGCTGCCAAAACAGTGGACAAGGGACAGTCTTGCACATATGTGTGCAGCACTACCCTGTCCTACAGCAGCCCACGTAACACAATTAACGGCATGATAATGAATCATATGGCAGCAATAAGAACAAATAATATTCAGTCAAATTAAGACAACATTTAGAAATTTTTTCTGACATAATGCTAACAACATAGATTAAAATTGGAATTTCAAGGTTGTTTCGATGCCAACCGCTATGGCAGCATAAAACAATTTCATAACAGCCATCTTGTAGACAAACCGAGCATGAGCAACTTGCTCATGACCCTCACAGGGGTCGGCTATGAGCTTGGCAAATAGAGGGTGGTCTTAAAATAACATGAACTGGTCTTGGATTGCATAACATCAAGGCATTTTTGTTTTGTAAACAAAACAGCAAATCAAATCATTGCAATACATGACAGCCCCAACTGATAATAGTCGGCTGGACTTAAAAAAATATTTATTAACAGCCCCAACTAATGACAGTTGGCTAGGCTAAAAAGAGATCTGGTAACACATTACATTAATATGGACTCTATGAACATGCTGGAAAAATATATCCGCTGCACAACTTAAAAGAAAATTCAGATCTGCTAACCTTTTATTAACAGCCAAAGGTTTTCAGTTTATATGCATATGACAGTTTGAAACATAACATCCTAACAAATATAATCAGCTCACTGGGCCGATGACAGGTATGGTTATGTACAGCCCTGGCTGAATCCCCACTCATATATATATATATATATATATATATATATATATATATATATATATATATATATATATATATATATATATATTATGACCGTGTGGCAGACATGGTTTGGGTCAAATCTGACTCCAAACCATGGTTACTATCTAGGGAACTGAGTCTTATATATATATATATATGTATTTACATATATACCTATATGCACAGTAAGCGGGCCATTGATATCCGAAAAAAATTAAAGATGTGAGCATGGGAAACGGACTGTTTGAGGATGGTTTTAAGCAAAATCTAATGGCAGTTTAAAATAAGCCGATCTGGACCAGATCTTTGCATATGTGAACATCAGCAGATCTGTCCATGTGCGTATCCGGACAGATCTGTCCATATGTACTGTTGGATAGGTCTGTTCAGACTTGTCCATATGTACATATAGCAGATCCGAACTTTAAGAACATGTATATTATATTCTTTTGTCCTTTTTCTATGCATATACAAAAAAAATTGTCATGCATATCAAATCTGTATATATATATATGTATGTATTTACATATATATGTATATGCACATTAAGCAGGCCATTGATATCCGAAAAAAATTAAAGATGTGAGCATGGGAAACGGACTGTTTGAGGATGGTTTTAAGCAAAATCTAATGGCGGTTTAAAATAAGCCGATCTGGACCAGATCTGCGTATATGTGAACATCGGCAGATCTGTCCATGTGCGTATCCGGACAGATCTGCCCATATGTACTGTTGGATAGGTCTGTCCAGACTTGTCCATAGGTACATATAGCAGATCCGAACTTTAAGAACATGTATATTATATTCTTTTGTCCTTTTTCTATTCATATACAAAAAAAATTGTCATGCATATCAAATCTGTACATAAAAACAAAACCTCTAGATATTCGATGCATAAGAAAAACCGCCCTTCATAAGTGCAAATTGGCACATATATATATCAAGTTTCTTTATTTCTTTTTCCATAAAAAACATCACATAAGTTTAACTTAGGCCATTTCTCCCCGTTCGAATCGTTAGAGGAACCCATACCTTTGTTGAGAAACGGAAAAGAACCGGAAGTATACGTCGGATGATCTGAACGGAAGGAGATCCTCTCCTTCTTCTTCCTCTTTTTCTTTTTTTTTCTTTTCCCTTCTTCCTTCTCTCTCCCCCTGTCTCTCTCTAGAAAGCGAAATCTAGAGAGAGGGGCGAGTTAGATCCTTTTATAAATATTTTTTTTTGGTCTTTTAGAGAGACGGTGACGTCCCTGCTCGAGTTTCTCACCCATTTGGATTGGAGATAGAGTTCTACCCGTCTAGAACTCTATTTCTAACCTCTTTTCCACTTTATAACAAATTTATTACTTTATTATTTTTACTTTTTTACTATATGTGGGCTCTTCTAGAATCCCTACATATTAGGTAGAGTTCCACAAATGTAAAACTCTGCCATACCAAAAATAAATTTTCGAAATTAATTAATTTTTAATAATTAATTATTTATTTATTAAATAATAAATTTTCAAAAAAAAAATCATAGGGTATCTCACCCCTTTGGGAGTCGTTTTAACTTGAAAATTCACTCAAATAAACCTTTATATTGAATTTAAAAGTTTAAATTCATTGGACTTGAATTTTGGATCTAGATTAGAATCCAAGATTCAAATCCATATCCAATATCCATATGGATCTCAGCCTGAACTACATCCTTATTAATATGGGTCTTGAAATGGGTCTAGATCCATATTAACTTGGATCGTGCGGATCAAACCAGATCCGATTCAATCCAGGACCGGTCATTTCGAGGCGGGTCATTTTTGAAAAAATGTGATTTTCGGGTCAACCATATCCCGAATTCAGAACAACAAAATATCAATGTTTTCAGAATTTTGAGACGTATCTAATAATATATTACTTGAATTTCACCTCCGAATTTTGCCTGAATTTCACCTCTAAATTTTGCTTGATTTTAAAGGTCAAAAATAAAAAGTTTTAACACATCTTAATTGGCTCGTTTAGGTCTTCTCAATGATACTTGGGCCAAATCTAAACTCAATTGACGCCACCTAAAATCGAAGATTTCTATCGACTTTACAAAACACTTATCCAAATTTTATGAAGTTTCAAAATTTAATGTTATAGAAAAATACACAATATTACAAATATAGTGGTTTATTTAAAGAGTCCTGATTGTGGCAGTAATAAGTTAAATAACATAATACAAATGATAACAAAGTATAGTAATAAAAATTAGTAGGAAGTAAACTGTTGATAGGTTTTAAATCAATACCTGCAAAATAGTATATGATTCTAACTCCATAAAGTAATGTTCAAGGTTTCATCTTTCAAGATATTATTTGTGATGAAGAATTTCAACTAATTCAGAATAAACAGTTAGGTAATGGATATCTGTAAAAGCAATTTTTAAGTCGGTCTTGCCCAACTAGACAACCGTAATTTTATAATTTATTGTTTTTATTGGTATGCATTTGTAACTTTTAGTTGTTGCGAGTCTTGTCAATGAGAATTAAAAAATAAAAAGCAATCTCAAACTTCAAAATGTTAGTTTTTTTAAATCAATGAAGGCAGGTTTGTAGGTTACATTTAAGCCCTATGTCACAGGGATTCGACCAACCAGGTGTCGCACCCGACGCGGGTGCGGCACCCGGTGCGGTCAACGCACCTAGGGTCATAAATGTCCAAATTTTGGACTTCAAAAAAAAAAGAAGAGCCTAATGAAGTGAGCTGAGAGGAGGATTAGGGCAAAAAAAATTTGCCCTCTCCTCTCGACCCCGATGCCGGCGACGACTACAAGCTACCACCGTTCGGTGACACCTCCTCTCCATCTCCAACCTAGGTACGCATTCTCTCCTTCAATCTCTCTCTCCCCTCGTATCTCAATCTCTCTTCGCAGCTATCTCTCTCTCTGTCTCTCTCAATCTCTTTCCAATTTCCCCTTTGTCCTGTGTTACTGCACACCTCTCTCTCTCTCTCAACTCAATCTCTTTCCCCTTACTGTGTACCTCTCTATCTCTCTCAATCTCGGCTAAACACCATTGTTGCCCATTTTTGAAAAAATATTTACTCATTTTAGGGAAAACTCAGTTTGGCTTGTTAAGAGTTGATCACGAGCTGACTCGTTTTCTCAAAAAACTATCTTTTAAGAGTTTTTATATTAGTGTTACTGCTGTTAACTATTAAAACTTAAATTTTATATATATATATGCCCTCCCGCACCCAAGTTTTTTTAAAGTGCCGCACTGGCACCCATGTGACATAGCTTATGCCCCATTTGGATGACACAGGCAGGTTTTTGGCAAACCAGGTTTGCCAAAAACTAAAGTTTTTGACTGTTTGGCTGACCACAAACTTGATGTTTCAAGTTCATTGTGGTTTTGTGTTAGAAAAGACTCAAAAAAAATGCTAGACCACCATTTTCCAGCTGCCCACCAGCCGGAAATGGTTGGATGCTACCATCTATGCTGGACTTTAGTAGTTTGGCCATTTTCCGACCAGTGGGTGGCCAAAAAATGGCAAAAAAAAAAAAACAAAGAAAAAAATTGTGGATGTCCATTTTCTTGCAACCCACAGGCCGGAAAATGATTGCGCTGGCCCCGGCCAGCATGGATGGTGCCTGCTTGGCATTTTTCCAGCCCATAAATGGTGAAAAAGAAAAAAAAAACTTGTGTAAAATTGCATAAAATTGTCTGGGCCATTTTCCGACCATCTACTAGATGGAAAATGGCCGGGATAGTACTGGCTGGCATGGTCAGTGCTAGCTGGTGCCAACCCGGCCATTTTTCAACCGGTAGATGGTCGGAAAATGGCCACACGTGGCTGGAAAAGAAAAAAAAATCTATCTGGAAAATGTCAAGCGTGTTACCGCTCAGGTCGGATGATATCATGCTGGCCATTGGCCATTTTCCAGCCAGTTAATGGCTAGCATGTGGTCAGCCCACATGAGGTACCAAAGAAGGTGGTGGGAAGAGGGCAAACACCCTCCTTGCCCCCGATTAACCAGGTTTGGCTAAGCAACCAGGTTGTTTGTGTAAACGTAGTTAACAAAAACCAAGTTTGTTAAAATTGTATATATATATATATATATATAGGATAGTTACATTTTTACTTTTTCTTTTCTTTTTTAGTTTCTTTTGGACTAGTCAACAAGTGATGTTGGAGCAGGTCCAACGTCTCTTAGAAACTCCCTCGATGTATATAAATAGGGGATGACTCCCCTTTTTAATGTAATGCTTCTTGCATGGATTCTACATTAATAAAATATTATTTTTTACATTTATGAGCATTCTTTGTGTGCCCCTTTAGTGGGTTTTGTGAATAAGCCTATTTGTGGTTTTTTGTGTGTTCACTTTAGTGTTTTGGTGGACCTTGTTGTGGCTCTTTTGTATGTCTACTTCAGTGATTTGGTGAACATTGTTTGTAACACCCCGAAATTTTAACTCAGATTTATGTGGATATTTTTTTTTAACAGCGGAAACAATCAATAATTTCAAGGTTAAGCATTCCGAAACGATATAAGGAAGTAAGGCAAACCACACCATTTATTTTCATTTAAAAACTTATGAAGTTAAACATCAGACTTTTCACATTATGAGTCTCAAAACAAAGATTCCAATCTGAAAGAAAGTAGAACAACCAGGGAACAAGTAGATCAAGTCTTGGTCAGCGCCTCAACCCGCATCGCTCATAGCTCTACTCTTCACCTGAAATTTGTAAATTAAAGGAATTAGACTACAACTGTCTAAGTAGGAAATCTATAACTTTTAATGCATGTATATCATGAATCTAATATGTGATGTAGGTGTTTTGTGCGGTTTTCAGCATATACACAAGCAAGTAAGAAGATTATGCAACAACAATAATGTAACAGGTAAGGCATTATGCAAATAAGGCATATTCTGCAACAGCAATAATAGTAACATGCATAACATTCATGTAACAATCGCATTATGAATTCAATTATCTCATATCTTCACATTTCAGGATTCCGTTTCATCACAAGCTCAAAACATGCTGAAAGATTATGAAATTGTCTCTCTAGTAACTCCACTCACTGTGATGCCTAACTGTTCTAAATAGTGTTTATATTATCTTATCCCGCGGGTACACACGGGCCGAGGCAACCATCACAGAAGAGAACGTTTGGGGGTATATTATTCAAGGTTGTTTTATTAACCTGAACATTCTAACTGAGACTGAAATCACAAGGGAGCGGTCAGTGACCGAGAGAACCTCCCAAAGGCCAAAACCAAAACAGGATGCATCCCTAACTTCTGCAGAAGAACAAATAACTATCACCTAGGACACACTGGTAGTCCGGGTCCCCCAACTCCGAGGACTGGGGACCAACGAGTCACTTTAGCTCGAAACAGTTAAACACATGTCCCCGGAGTTTTGTACCACCTACCCTCTCCAAGGTAAGCCCAAGAACTAAGTGGGTTAATCTTTTCATTTAATTAACTTCCCATGGTATAGGGGCATTTCCCCAAACCTTCTACTACCATACTAGTAGATTCCCAACCTTAGTCATGTTACTAAGGTATAACACATTCTGTCTCCCTCTTTTTTTATTTTTTTATTTTATTGCACAAACTCACTCAGAGTGCTCCAGTGCCTTTAAACCAGTCGAGCACAAAACATTTACGATTAAGTTTTTCTCATTTCTTTTTAATTGCTATAACACACAAGCTAATAGCCCCAGTACCCGCATCGGGTAATCCATTCATATTGCCAATTAGGCAAAGCACATATCCATATGTAACTAAGTGCTCCATCAAATATTTGAAACCAACATACAACCTCCCACAACACAGATAACATGCTACTTACATGCAATTCAAATCATATATTACAGTCTAATCAATGATAACAGTAGCAATGACTGAGCAGTATAAAATCCATTGCAGCCTAATCAAGGATCTCATATTCATGTATATATATATATATAAATTTTTTTTCTTAAATAGACCCATTCGTTTAACAGAAACTCATGGTGGGTTTTAATAACTTAAACATACTCCATTTATGCTAACAGGAGCTACGTAAACATGATGTGCATTGTTTAAATAAGACAAATACAAAAGAAGCTTGTTAAGTTTTACTAATTTAAAACAGACTCCAATTATGATAACAAGAGTTTCTTACAAAATGCAATGCTATGTAATGTTAAATAAAACAGACTCCAGTGATCAGTCAACAGGTATTTAACAGAAGCTTATTAGGTTTTATTAATTTAAACAGATTCCCATTTGGATAACAAGAGTTGCATAAAGAATAATATGCAATGTTAAATAAAAACAAACTCCAGAGATCGGCCCGCAGGTATTTGACAGAAGCTTGTTAAGTTTATTAATTTAAACATACTCAATTCAAAATACAGAAATAAAAGAAATGCTATGAACTATTAAATGAAACAGACTCAAAGATCGGCTAACAAGCATTTTACATACATATGTCACGTGCATAAAGAAAAACAACAGACAGTATCGGCTAGTGCATTTTGCCTAGCCAACCCCGAATTCTAAATTTTTCGATCCCAATAACTGAAACCTCCCAATCAAGGAGTGTTCCTTCATCAAGACTCAAAAAAAAAAAAAAACAGAACCTAGTTTATGCAACACAGTCGAGAATCGCCAGGTTGCCCGATACTACAACTGGAGACCACCAGGTTTCGGGGTTCAGAAAAATCCCCTAATCGGTGATTAGCCAATCATCTTGAATCGGAAACCCCCAAATTCGTGGAGGCACCCGCTACTCAGAATCGGAAGTAAACCCCCCAGATCTAGGGTTACCCGATACATCCCATAGAGACCCCCAAATCATATAGGTTTGGGTTTTCTACATGGGGTTAATCAGTAAAATCCCACAACACGAATCGCCTCAACCGGAAACCTCCACTCACCTGTCGGAGTTTTTCAGCGGTCAAGCCTCCCCTCAAGATCTTGGAAACACACCAGAATCAGGGTTTTTTTTTTCCTTTCCCTACCGACCCAACCACGGCTAGATTCAAGCTATACCTAGCAGTAAGAGTATAGAACCTACCTTTTCCGGCGACTGGAAGGGATGGCTGACAAGATCGCCGACGACTCTGGTTGTTGGCGATGATGGCAGCAGGATGACGGTAACCCTGCCGGCGTGCGAAAAGCGACAGAGAGGGAGGTGAAGACCAAGAGGGAGAGTTACAGATAGATGGGAGGTAGAGGGAGAGGTTCAGGGGGTCGAACGGCAGAGAAGAGAGAGAGTAGAATGAAGAGGGTGAAACCCCTCTCCATCCCCTTTATAATGAGCTGAACCCTCCCTCTTCTACGATCTTTGCAAGAATCGTGTCCCAGGCACGATTCTTGTTTACGGGTTTTAAAAGAACTGTCGATCGGGTCCGGGTCCGAACCGTGACCCGCGACGCTGGATCCACCTTTAGCATGGATCCGATTCGAAAATGAATGGATCGATGGATCCATAGTTGGATCTATTGGGGTCCAACTGTGGATTCGACCCATCGTACCCAATTTTAATTAATATTTTTTTACAATAAATAATATTATTTATTTATTATATATACTTTAATACATATTTGCAGGTTTCTTATGGATCCAGGTAACGGATCCTAAGCCCAAATCATATAGAACTGCTTAAATTTTTTTCGGGTATTACATTGTTGGAGGCTCTCATTCAGTGTTGTGAGAGGCGTACGCCTCAGTACCCAAAGCGTATGCCTCAGAGGCGAGGCACACGCTCAAGGTATTGAGGCGCATACTCAGTACCTGAAGCGTACTGGAATGTACGACGCCTCCTCCTTTCTGGTGCCACATTTGAACACCCTTTCTGTTGTGTGACTGCATCATGGAAGATTATCCCAACTGCACAAACCATCCCCTGACTTCCCTTTTATGTTGCACCCTTTGATTCTCATCCATCACACACTTACTTGTCGTATCCTTAATAGTTCTCGCTGCTTCCACAAGGCTTCCAAATATGTTTTTAGGCTAGCCCCCTCTTCAACCTTTGGATCTTTTGTCATCGACCGAACGATCCTCTGTGCTTCTGGGAATCAACTGTTGTTAATCCTTGACTTACGGACAATGAGGTTCAGGTTGTTAGCCCCACATGGTCGGTCACACATTGTATTATTCTTCCAAAATTAATATATCGTCATTTCTCGCACGTTTAATTCCCTTGCTATGGCTTTGATTTCTCAATCTTCATTATTTTAAAATTTTCATTATTTTATTAATATTATATATTTTATTATTTTGAACATGAAGCTTACGCTTCAACGCCTCGAGGCTTACACCTTGCTTCATAACATGCTCAATGCCTCGCTTCGCCTCATCGCATTTAACAACCTTTCTCTCATTTTCTTACATGTCATCAAAGCTTGGTGATCATGCTGATTTTGTAAAACCCTCGGGAAAAAAAATTTTGTTGGACCTGAGTCGGATCCAGATTTGGACCCGACCCGGATCCAAAAGGAGACAGGCGGTCGGGCATCGCCTCACTGCCCACTGCCTGCATGTTTTAAATATAAAACACGCAGAGGGAGGGACAGTCGACGAGCCCCTCCTCCACACGTCGACCACCGCCCTCCACCTGGCAGCGATCGCCGCTCCGCCTCTCTATTTTTCAGCAGCATCGCCAACCAGCCCCTCTCATTTCCCGTTCTCTCTCACCTCCCTGAGTTCTCTCTCTCGGGCTCTCTCTACTGCCGGTGAACACCACCCTCGGCGACCTCGACTCGCCAGAGCCCCCCTGGTTCGAGCTTTAACCCCTGAACCCTCCCCTTTTTTTCACTGCCTTGCTTCCCGGCGACCATCACCCAACGTCGACGACTCCCCTCAGGTAACTCTCTCTCCCTCACTTCTTTGTTTGCACAGGGAGGGGCTGAGCCACCTCCGTGCCTCCCTCAATCGCAAGGGAGGGGCAAATCCTCCTCCTTGCTGCCCTAAATCGCAAGGGAGGGGCAGAGCCCCCTCCCTGCGATGTGTTTTGCGAGGGAGGGGCCCAACCCCCTCTCGATGCCTCTGTTTGCAGGGGAGGGGTCAAGCCCCTCCCTACGTGTTGTATTTGGCGAGGGGAGGGGTCGAGCCCCCTCCCTACGTCTTTTTTTGGCAGGGGAGGGACCGAGCCCTCCCTGTGCTCCCTGTGGCCAAGGGAGCGGTCGAACCCCCTCCCTGCACCATCTTTAGCAGGGGAGGGGCCCAGCCTCTTCCCTGCTTCCTTTTACAGCAGGGGAGGGGTCAAACACCCTCCCTGCTCCCTATTACGGCAGGGGAGGGGGTCAAGCCCCTCTCTGCTTCCTGTTACGGCAGGGTAGGGGGTCGAGCCCCTCCCTGCTCCCTTTTTCCTGGCAGGAGAGGGGTCGAGCCCCCCTCCCTGCACTACCGTTGTTTAGAGGAGGGGTCGAGCCCCCTCCCTGCTCCCTCTTCGCTGGCGTCAGGCAGGGGCTTCGCCCCCTGCCTGTTTGCGTGTTCGACAGGCAGGGGCGAAGCCTCCTGCCTCCCCCTTTGTGCTAACGGGTAGGGGCTTGGCTCTTGCCTCTTTGCTCTTTCGTCAGGCAGGGCGAAGCCTCGACCTCCCTCGTTGCCTTCATCAGGCAAGGGTGCAGCCCCCTGCTTCCCCATGGTTGCTGACAGCAGGGGCTCGTAGCCTCTGCTTTTTTCACGACAGGGCAATGACAACGTCCCTGTTGTCTCTACCTTTTTTATTGAGATATTATGTTGACGTCTTGCTTTTGCAGCTCGTACCAAGGTTTTAAAACCCGTGACTCGGAACTCGACTCGTTCTTTATTGACTCGTGACTCGGCGGGTCAACTCGGTGACTCGGACCGGGTTTTGTTAACTTTTGATTTTAAAAGAAAAACAATATATAACTTGTCTGAAACCATGTTTTTGAGTAAACATAGTCTCCAAATGTCTGTAAGAATATAAAAACAACTGCAAAGAGCTATAGAGGTTTGCTTGAATAATTGAATTTGATATCTATACAAGCACTTTGACTAATTCATGACTTGAATTAGAGGATTTGGTCACCATGAGTTCAGTCTGCTACTACCTAAGGTTCCTAAAATGGTCAATCATATATGCTAGCTTGTTTTAAAAGTTTTAATTCCCTCTCTAACAAATCCATAAATGTAAAATAGGGATATATGTGCATATTGAAAGTTTACAGAATGCCCAATATCAACATAAATAAGCAATTTTCTCATGTAAACTATGCAGGAAATATATTAATGGCACAACTATAAAAAGACTACTAATATTTGAATATGTACAATGCTTGTTCACATAACAAATAGATGATGAAACCTAAATGTGACTTCCCATAGGCATAGTTGACCCTCCATATATAGTGAGAATCATTTCTTTAAAATATTTTGCTAGAATAAATTGATAACACAGGGTGAACAATAGTTCAAACAACATGGCGATTTTATTCTATGGATTTAAATGCTTTTTTATCTTTAAATGATTTTTATTTTCTTTTTTGTACAAAATCTGGGGGTAACCCTTGTTAAAATATATGTACTTATATATTTCGAAACTGTAATTTGAAACTCAAAAAACATATTTCAAACATCCCAAAACTCGCCTGAGTCAGGTCGAGTCAAGCCCGAGTTTTGGCAAACCGAGTTTGCCATGCCGGGTTGACTTGCTGGAGGGCCGAGCCGAGCTGAGTCAGCCGAGTCAATGAGTTGACTCGGCAAGTTTTAAAACACTGGCTCGTAGGACGGATCTCGCTCACGCCCCGCGACCTGACCCGTTAATCGCTTACACCCGCAGATGTCAACAAGCTCGCAACTCCCCAAGGTAGGGAAAGATTGCACGGAGGACTTGGACAATTGAATTGAGTTCAATTAACTAAAAAAGATAATTAAATAAATATATATGCATATATATATATATATATATTTATACGAGTACGCATTTAACTCAAGGTTGCAGTTTCGCGATCCTTGTTCTTTACTTACTGTCATGTCTATACTTTATCGTCGCACTTTGCGCCTAGGTTCCTGCTTTTGCAAATGTTTCGTTACTGCCTTGCCACTGCAGATTACACTCAGGTTTTCACTAATTGCATGTGCTATAAAGGCATCCTCGTGGAGGATGCAAAAGGCATTTACCACTCTCCCTCTTGCGACAAGAGTTGAGTCGGGAGATTAACGATACATCCTTGTCTAAGGAGAGGCATCTCTAGCAGGGATCCTGGCTTTTCGAGTGAGTAGTCTTGCAAGGTAGACTTGAGAATTTAAGGAGTTGCGCAAAAGCATCAAAGACTGCCCAAATTGAAGTATTTGGAAGGATGTGATTGGCCGGTTTTGTTCGTCTATTCAACATATCTCGGGTAACCCCGAATTGGGGCTTGAGCGAACTTCTTAGCGGGGGTTCTGTTGAGAAACCCGTATCCCGTCTATCGAGGCCGATATCGAGTCATGCGAGGCATGTAAATATCACGATAGCGGATGAGATTCTAGAAATCACATGTCAAATGTTGGTACAAGCTGTTGGCTGTTTTAAAAGATAAAGAATGTCAAAAGTAAAGTTTGAGAAACATTACATCTTTGTGAAACACTTTTGTTGAGGCTCCTATTGAGGAACTATATCCCTTTCATCCTAGAGTACTTGTAGTCATGCACTACACGCTAGTACTGTGATGGTCGGATGAGACGGTCGTGCGACCTCGAACAGTGTTAAATGCACAATGTTGTAAACACATAAAAATGAGATCGCCTTCACAGGTAAGATGCTCATTTGGTCAAAAGACCAGAGCATATAGAATGATTCGTCAGTTAATTTACCCCTGACGCACTTGTTCGCTTCTTGTAGTCTGTCAAGGGAGAGGACATGGCGGTACACACTCGAATAGACAGGTTGTTAACAACCACCCAACAGGCAAAGATCCGGCCTCTCCAATCATTGGAGTTAGGGGAATGGACTACCAGACATTATCTTAGGTGGTAGATCCTATGGACTTCTGCACAAGTTGGATGCATATGTTGCCAAGTACCTGCCTTTGGGGAATCCTCTCTCGGCTAAAGCCATCCTCTTAAGAGCGGACTCAACTAGCTATTCGGGTTATTGAAAATATATAGAATAACAGACGTCCGAACTAGTCTCGGTTGTTTCTACGATTTGTCTACGTGTACCTGCAGGCCAGTAATATCGAAACATAAAGTCTGTTTACACTGGTTGGTAGGTCATAAGTCTTTCGTGTGTTTTGGATACATATTTTTTGTCAAGAAAAAGCTTATCGATGAAATTACGTATGACTTTGGTGTCTCCGAGATTCTTATGATTATGATGCTTATGCAGGTAAATGACACGTCATGCCTATATAGTTGTATTGCAGAAGATTGCATTATGATTGTTTGTGTGAATATATCATACTTGTAAGTATCATGAATATTTGATTAAAATGTCTTGAAGATATGTACGTGAGTCACATGCTAGAAAGGTCGAATGCGATGTGCTTTGAGATAAGAATTGTGAATGCATATGATGATGCAATGATTTGAATATTTGCACATATACCTTGAATCCTATGTAAATTTATTGAACTACGTAGGAGTTACATATATTGATGTTTAGTTGATTCATATTATGTAATTTGCGTGTTCTCGTGTGTATAGAACCCATGCTTTGTTTATGCATGTTTTGAGGTCATATTTGAGGAATGCAATGTTTCTTGTGGTAATGATACGATGCGTAGTATTATATGTTTCTGTATGATGTGATTAAAATACCACGTGATAAGAAATGTTAAAAGCATGCGATAAATGTTCATGGTTCATGGAACCTTATTGGAGGAATGTGTGATCTTGTGATTTGTTTTACTATGTGAAGTGATACGATGCATATTGCTGGTATACATGCTTGTGCTTATATTGGTGGCTACTGACCCCAAGAACGGTCAATTGTTCGGAGCAGTCGATTGTATTGATGCATGTATTACTGAGTATGGTATCTGTTGAGGACCCAATCTCCAAAGGATTATCTGCGAGGGTATTTATGATCAAGATCTGGTAACCGGCTAGAGTGATAGATTCTCTGTGAGGATGTACACTGTCCAAGAGCGGGTAGTCGCAAAGACGGTGAACTGTGAGAAAGTGTATGGTCCAAGACCAGGTATATCATCTAGGGCGGTAATTACTTGTGAGGTTGTACATTTCCCAGACCAGGTGATTCAGCATTGATCTTGTTAATAATAATAGTAGTTATCTATCCTGAGAGCGGTCATTTGTGTTGATGCGTGTATCACAATAATTTTTATTGGATATGGCATTTGTTGAGGATCGGGTTTCCAAAGGATTCTCTGTGAGGGTATGTATGATCAAGATCTGGTAATCGGCTAGAGTGGTAGATTCTCTGTGAGGATGTACACTGTCCAAGAGCGGGTAGCCACAAAGACGATGAACTCTTGTGAGGAAGTGTATTGTCCAAGACTAGGTATATCATCTAGGGCAGTATTTCCTTGTGAGGTCGTACATTTCCCAGACCAAGCGATCCGACGTGGAACTTGTGAATTTTGATTACCATAAAAAGTTATGGTGAGTTGTGATGATCTTCTGAGATTGATTGAAATAGTCAGTTATGAATATATAGATTTGACTTTCTGTTTTAGCATGATTATATATTGAACCCAAATGTGAGAATCAAATCTTTATTAATTTTAGATCATGTTTTGGACCTTCTATGGAAGGGTGGGTTTTTTTGAGAAAGTGTGACGCCATAAGCGAATCATAACAGGTGACAGTTGGCCGCGTAAGGCCTTGAGAGATGGGAATAAATTAAGGTTGTTCAGGACAAAGAGTTTGTTAGAAATAGTGAGAGCGACAAACGATGACCTGATAATTATTAAATACAGAGACCCCGTTCAAGGAACGAAAACAAGCTAGAGCAATGTCTCATTGTGTCTCTTCATCCGTGTTGAATCAAGTAGAAGATAATATTCTTATAGTCTTCCGTTAAACCCTTTTTTTATGGCTCTGTATACACTCTTGCGAAGACAAAAGTTTAATTACACATACGTTTTGTTCAATCGAGTTTTGAACTGCTTACCTGTTTAATTGTTGATCTGCTTTAAACTGCTTAGTATGCTGAATTAAATGCCCTTAATTCAATTTTTTGTAGTATCTCTTGTGCACCTACTAGTTTTTCGCGAAACTAACCCATTTTATGAGTACAGGTGATGATTAGGTACACCATCGGCGATGCAAGATGACTTTAAGATTATCTTTTTCTTGCTCTTAGCTCACGTCTTGGACGTTTTGGGGTTTTGTCACGGGTTTTCGATATCTGAATTTTGTACTTTTTGGTTCTTTTAGCTAACGTGCCCAAAGTTGTCAGCTTGCCTTTCTAAATTCAACAAAAGAATTATCTTCCGCTCATTACATAAACAAACTCTGAAAGGAAAGAGATTTTCTTGTAGTCTCTTTCCTGTTTTCTGAAAGGTTCGCAAGTTTGAAATTTTGGGGCATTACAGATTTTTTCTTAGCGCATCGGGAAGTGTGTCACTCAAATCTTGAAGGTGTTAAAGTTCATTTGTAACTCCTATTCAAGTGCTTGTAAGATCGTGATTGTATTTCAAGTGTAACGACCCCAATTAATCTTCGTTAAAATAGTGGATTTTTTTTTAAATAATTGCGGAAACAAACCCAATGATCCGGGGTCTCACAGATTTAATATACCAAACTACAAATAGACTCTATATTGAATCAAGAAGAATAACTCAATCTTCATTAATCAATAAATGTCAAATAAACCAAGACAGTAAAATCGTCTATCACAAAGGAGCCACTCTGTCAGGGAACCCAGAACTAGTCACGAAAGGCTCGCAGTCTCCAGCTGGTAAGTCAACCCATCGCTGATCACTCAGACTTTTTAAACATTTTTTAAAACGGGTAAGAACCAAAGTCCTTTGTACGAATTCTTCTAAAAATCTATGCAGTAAGATAAGAACATAAACCAAATTCATGCATAATTTCAGAGTCACAACGACAATTGACCTTAACCAACTTACCGTTCAAGCATTTAACAAATATCATGCGGAACAGAATAAGCATGAACGCATGAATAATATATATCGAGTTAAATAAATATAATGAAACCAACCGAATACAAAATTTTAAGCAAGAGAAACCACAGGTTCTAACTGACAATAATGCATATTTTAGACAAAAGAAGAACACATGTTTTTCACTGACAATGATACAAATTTTAAACAAATACGTATTTTATCTATATTAAGGATACCAATACACATAACCAAACAATATGCAAATTAACTCGTATCCAGACTTGACATGGGTTCACAAGCGTCGAGTTAACTTGAGTCTAAAGAAATCAATACACAGGCTCAATTTCTATACAAATATACCCATTTTACGATGCACAGTTAATCAGCAAAAACATACTGATTCCTTCACATGCTTAGTAAATAAAATAAAACATATTGATTCATTCACATGATCAGTGGATAATAAAAAAAACCATACAGATCTTATTCACATGCACAGTAGTTAAAAACCATATAGATGGTAGTGGTTGTTTAAAATCCAGTTTGAACCAAGAAAAGAAAACAGATTTTTTATGAAGGATAATACATGTTTTTTGTTTTTTTTTTTTCTTTAAACAAAATAACAGGTTCTATATTTTACCCCAGACCCCAGGCCTACCGAACCCTGAGAGGAGCCCGTACTATTAAAATCTCAAAAACGGGTAACAGAACAACCCGGCCCTTTAAAAGTAAAGGGCAATGAACAGACTGTTAAGTTCCTAAGCCCGTAGACCTGTTCACGCTGAAACCAGAACAAAACAAGAATTTCCTAAATAGCCTAACCCCCTATTCAGATTGCCCTTTCAAAACAGATTTTGTGTTCCTATTAATTTTCCTTAAAACCTATGTCACACGGACTCGGCTAGGGAGGCGCCCGCACCCGTGTGCAGACACGGGTGCGGCCCGAACTCGGTCAACGCCGAGTCAGACTCGGTCAACGAGTCGAGGCCGAGTCCGTCCTTGTTTTGGACTCGGTCAACGTTGACAGAGTCCAAAAATGTTTATTTTTAGGGCAAAAAACCAAAAAAATGATCTTTTTATATAGTTTTTAAATATATATATATATATATATATAGCATGAGTCTCAAACATAAGCCCCAGAAAAAAAATTTATTCTTAAATATTATCATTTAATTCTCTCTCTCAATCTTAAAAGCTAATAAATTCTCATCCACGAGTACCAACACTTTTCATCCACCGAGTTCTCTCTCTTATAAAAGCTAATAAATTCTCATCCACGAGTAGCAACACTTTCTCATCCACTGAGATCTCTCTCTCTCTTTTTCAAATCTAGCTTTGAAAAATTAAAAGCTTTTAATGCTTTTAATTAATGTTATGAATTTTAGCAAAACTGCAAGAGATGTTTAATGCATTTACCAGAACATGCTTTTAGTTAATGCTTTTAATTAATACCTTGATGATGTTTTATTCCCATGGTAGCTAAGACTCGTCCGAATCAATGATAAACTCTGCCGAGTTTGGCTCTAACCCAGTTATACTACTATTTTAACTCGGTTAGTTCAGGATCTGAGACAACTCAGAAGAGTCACGAGCCGAGTCCCCGTGTCCAAAATTTTTAAAATTGCGCCGCACCCGTGTCGCACCCGCACCCACACCCATGTGACATAGCTTAAAATCCATATTTGATTCCACCCATGCAATTCTCTTCACCTGTCGGATTAACAAATAGGGAATCTCGTACCTTTTTCTTTGTTGTGGTTCGAACTGCAAAGAAGAAGAAGACGAAGGTGAAGAAGATCGATCACGCTGCCCCTTTTTTTTTCCTCTCTCGCTATCCTCTCTTTCTTTCTCTCTCTCGCAGCCGTCTCTTTCTTCCTCTCGCAGCCATCTCTTTTGCTCTCTCTATCGTTACCCTCTCTCTCAAAACACGTTGTTGTGTTTAGAGAGAGAGGGTCACGCCTCTTATAACCTAAAGAAGGGAGTCCACCTAGGTCGAGCCTCTAGGTGATGTCCCTTTTTAAAAATTAAAACTAGGAAATATATCTTTCCTAAATACAAGTTTTCTTTATAAAAAATATTTTGTTAAAATTTGCCTGAATGGTTTGTTTTTATTTTTTTATTTAAAACTCTAACTAGCTCTGGACCATGGATCCCATTCACTGGGTCCACGATCCAACTGGGATCCACAGCCTAAACTAACCCTGTTGTTTCATTTAAATAATAATATAATATTATTTAACACATAAAATATATAAAATATTCTTAATCGTATTTTCAAAACCTACAAATTTTACGAGGTCTTACATGAGGTGGCATACTCATAAAGGAGTAATCTTTTGACTCAATATAAGTATGTAGTAGATTTAATAAGTAAAGCTGGATTAATTGATGATAAAAAGCATGTGGACATGCCTATGGAAATAAATTGTAAACTCAAACATACAGATGGAGAGCTTCTTGAGGATCTCACAATTTATAGGCAGTTGTGCAGAGTTTGATTTACTTGACCATCTTCAGACCTTACATTACCTTTGTAGTTCTTATTGTGAGCTAATTTATGTGTGCTCCTAGTCCTACTCACATAGCAGCAATGAATAAAATTATTAGATATGTCATGGATACTATACATTATGCCTTGTTTTTCTCTGTTTCTTCTACATTAGAGTTGCAAGGATATTTTGATATTAATTTGGGAGGGTTATCACAGGACAAATTCAACCACAAGTTTTTGTGTATCCTTAGGCAACTCTTTGATATCATAGAAAAGCAAGAAACAACAAAAAGTTGCCTTGTTAACTACTGAAGCTGAGTATCGGGCTATGGCCTAGGTCACTGCTGAAATTATATGGTTGAGATAGTTTTTAGAAGAGATGGGTGTAAAGACAAATAGAGACACTCCTTTGCATTGTGACAGTTAGAGTGCTATTCACATAACCAAAAATCTCAAATTTCATGAGAGAACAAAGCACATTGAGATATATTCACTTCACTCACAAGGCATACTTGGAGGGTGTCATCTCATTGTCATACGTTGGTAATGTAAGTGAAATTTGAACCACCAGTCACAGATTTACTAATTCCCTTTGCTACTAGACAACTCACCAGGATTAATGTTGGAAAATTATTGCTGAACATATGTTCTATCTAGGAAAAATTAGTCTTTAGAAGTACAAATCTTCTCTTTTAGTTTTTCATTATCATCAGAATTTTTGGCATCTATAAATGATGGATGGATCACAGTTTCTTTGTCACAACCCTTCGCTTATGTTATACATTCTAACATTCAAGTTTTCTTTGTAGTACACTCCTATTAAGTTTTGAGTTGTTTTAGATCTTTTGAAATAATTCTAAAGACAATAACCTAAAGAATTCAATAAAAAAAATATTTGAATGAAGATGATCCAGATTTCCATTTTTCTCTAAGCGCCAAAGTGCTTTGTGATTTATTGTGGTGCACACACACATGCGTATGTGTGTTCAAAATAAAAAGGAAGTGACAAAGCATCACCTCAAAACAGCCATTGGTTGACAGAATAAAGTATATAAATAGGTACAAAGGAAAAATATGTTTGCTAATCCCATTCACCAGAACAATGCTCCCAATTCTATGCTGACCAGCCCAATTGATGTCTGAGGTACTCCAAAAATTCTGAATATATGAGCCCAGGGTCTCTGTATCCTCTTGTTAATCACTACCAGTTCAAGTTTCCCGTTGTTACATTCCAGCCACACACCACCAAGCCAGCATTCTCCGTCATTGCTAAACCATAAATCATTTTTAACCTTTGTGAATTATCCTGTCTGCAAGTACCATCTGTGTTCACACTTTAATCTTTGAAAAGTCTATGTTCCAATCTGCAATGCTAAATGAAGATTCTTCCTTCTGTAAAAGAAAATTAGAAAGCACTGAATTGCCAACTGGACCTCTACCTTGTTCATATCCATTTGGGTTTCTGCACAATCAACAGAAACTAACAAAGAAAAGTGCTGCTATAGGACTTTCACCTCTGCTCCATATAGTTTTCTTAGGAAGAAAAAAATTCTGATTCCAGCAATGAATAATATCATGACTTTGCCCAAAAAAGATTCTCTCTAGAGCACATCCATTAACTTCAATCAGGTTGATCGTTCATTGTTCTTCTCCCTTCTAAATTACCCAACATCCTAATCCTTTCAGCAAACTAAAAGTCACCACCATTACATCTTTATTTCTCGCATACTGAAAAGCGTGTGAATTCATTTGCTATCCAGGGGTCTCTCTCTCTCTCACACACACACACATAGATTAGTTGGTTAATATTTTCTCTTATGTCTATAACCTATTGTTGGCGACTTTGACTTTCAGGTCCTTGCTGATCAAATGCCAGAGTTGGTAGATTTTGACAAGGACCTTATTCATTTAGAAGCAGTATCTAAGGTTTGTTATATTTTTCAATTTTCAGTTCACCTTTATTGTTGTTGTTATCAGTGTCACCGATATTGCCGGTATTTTGAAAATATCAACGATATCTGGTCGGCTGATATTGTTGGCAATATATCATGATATTATCGCGATCATGATATTTTTGGTTAAAAACTCATTTCTTTATATTTTAAGCATACATTTTCAATTTTTTTGTTGCTTTATATTTTAAAACCTTTTGAAACTTGTTTCTTTATATTTTTGCAAGAAAAATCACGCAAGACTATTATTTTCTTAACTTTTTTCTTATTATTTATATTTTTTTGATAATTTTAAACTCCCATGATTTCCCCGAGAAAAAACAACTTTTTGAAAATCTCTCCAAGAAAAACACTTGCCAAGAAAATACCTTGAACGATATAGGTGACTATGGTTGTTATGTATATTGTTACTTTAGTTATTGGTCCTTAGTTGTATGTCTTGGTCGAGTCTTAATGATTTCTGTTTTCTTCTAGAGATTCTGACCTCTTAAATCAACTAAATAGATTCAACTAAAATCCTTGGCCGAGGAAATGCAAGCTGTGAGTAAAGGGCTTGAAAAGGTTGAGCAGGAACTTGCTGCATCAGAAAATGATGGTCCCATCTCTATGGGCTTCCAGAAAGTAAGCAACAGAGATTGAGGAATATAATTACCTCCTTATTTATCTTGAGTGTTTAGTTTTCTCTTTCATACTCTTAGTTACATTGATTTTAATGCTCCTTACCTTAATAAACTGCAATGCATTCAAACCGACTCCAGTGGGTTACAGCAAATTTTGCTCCCTAAGGTTCCATAAAAGAGGTTCTTGCTTGTTAATAAAACTTAGTACACAAGCTGTGACATTTATTTTGTGTACTGAAATTTTTGTAAGAAAAGAAAAGGAGGATTGGTTAAACGGGTGTAGCATGGCCATATTTACTGTTTTTTCTGGGACTCATCTCTTGGAGGCTCGTTCTCACCAGTGCTGCACACAAGCTAAAGCTAAGACTGTGCCTGCTTTTTTGAAGTTCGGCTTCACGAGATTTGCTTTCTTGAACTCATATCAAGGCTGTCTTGAGCTTGGACAACATTATCCAAGTTCACCTCTTTAAAATACAGCAAGCTTGAGTTTGGCTTGTTGTCTCTTTTAAATTAAACAAATCTAGCTCTGGGAGAAGGAAAAGAAGTAGAAGAAGCATTATAGTAGAAAAATAAGAGGAACAGGAAGAAGAAGAGCATACCATTAGCTGCAAGTTCTTGCTCATGTGAAATCTTCTTTGCTGTATGTTTGAAACCCTCAAGGCTATGTCACATAGGTATGGGTGTGGATATGTACGGCACACCACATAAATTTCTTTAAGTCTGGGTTCAGGGTTGCAATCATTATATATATGCATGTATTTTTTGTGAGAAGAAGATTGTATATATGCATGTGTGTGTCTGTTATATATAAAAAAGGGTGGATATGCATGACTTAGGTGTGCAAACTCCGAATTGGTGATAGCCACCGTTTTCCAGTTATCCAACCATACAGATGTGTCCGGCATGGTCCATTTGCTGGTAACTGACTCTTGGTAAACTTATAATGTTTGAAATTTTAAAAAATATGGGCTGTTGTTTTTTCAACCCTTAAAAAATCCTGCTTACGGATCAGAATCTGATGTTCCAAAAGTCGATCCCCACTAATTTGACCTTGTTGAACACATCTGTACAGTCAGAATTTAAAAAATATGAAACACAATACAAGAATGGACCAAAAACAATCATGATAAATGGATGAAATGATTGGACTTTCCAAGATATCTCACAGCCTATTTTCATACTTCATAAGATTTTACTAATTGATTTGGATGCCTTAAATAGGATCAAATAGCTGGATTCTGTCCTGGGTAACTCTAGCTACTGTGTCAACCAATAGGTTTTTTTACTCGGCGACGCCTTGTTGCCTCTTTCTGAATTTGAATAAAAATTTCCCTTGATTTCAAAAGAAAAAAGAAATGATCTAACATACAGGTCTAGATCGGGACAAATCCAAAACTGGCCTGACCCGTGCCCATGAAGTAGTAACGGTACTAATGTCAACATGGGTATGGCATCATTCTGGAAGTACCCATGTTACATAGCCTTGAGGATTTAAAGGGTATGAAATTTTTGTATAAAAATCTTTTGAAAGAAGGATAAATACCCTGTGGCCGGACTTATTGTCATTAATTTTTGTCAATGCCATATAAAAGTCTATATATATCTTATATATTGTAAGGAAGCTATTGATGAACCCTAGCTCAACTCATTTCAGGATGCACGTATGACTAGGCTAGAGCTTTGCATGCTTGCTTAAATGTGAGAGCCTGAGCTGATCTCGAGCATTTGGCAGGAGGATTGGCTGGTTTTGCAACCCTACATTTGATAACATAAATGTTGCTTCTCTGACTTCAACCGGTTCTCTAGAGGGTACTGAAAGATACCGTATTGGATTAGAGCTCTAGCATAGGAAAGAAGATGCTATTGCATGGATTTGACTATGCGTGACCAGTTCTTGGTTAGTCCATTAAGTTCTTTTCTGGACTTGGTGTTGTGTCCTGTAACCATAAAAATGTTGTTCAAGGGCATGTCATGAGCTTGTTCATTTTAGTTGTGTCCTGTGCCATTGTAGACCGATGCATGCAATTGTTTCACATCTGTCCAATGTTTGCCTGTGATTCTCGAAGCATTTTAAATCCTTTTGATTGGCTTACATTAGTAGGGCACACATGCATTTTTCGTTTGGCATCTTGTACATCACAAGGTTGGCAAAACGTCCACAAGAAACATTTTGAATGTCCATGTAATGGCTTATTTCACATAGATGCTTATTTTTTATCCATCACTTTATTATGACATGCACTATTCTCAAAGCAAAAACTTCTTAAAAAAGTAGCTATACTCCCATATCAAAAGTATTATTCCTCTGAGATAGGTGGTGTCACTTTTAGGAAGTAGCTATTGCATCTTTCTCAATTAATTCTGTGATTTGATCATGTTTTATACTACATATTTAAGGTCTCAAAAACAAGTAGCTGGTGTCTTCACTTGTTAGAAGATCAAAACACTTAGAGATTATTAACAAGATGGGGATGGATAGTATCTTTAGCCCAACTTGAGGGTGAGTGCTAAGAGGCATTTTGATCATTTATGTCCTTTTTATATTGATCATGCAAGTTTTTATTATATTTGAGAAAGGGAATTGTTGAAAGAAGCACCAAACCCTAGGTAGATAGAGGGAAAGATAGAAGAGAGAGTGAGAGGGAGAGACGGCTGCACAGAGAAGAAAACACGTTTTCTCTTTATTAGGGCTTCTCTCTATGTTAAATAGAGAGAGGCTAAAAGGAATAATTACATCTAAGCCCCTTATGAAAACATAATTTCAAATAGTCTCTAATATAAAAAGACTTAACTAAAAACCACCTATTCTCAACAATATCAAATAAACTTAAAACTTAAAACTTCTTAATCTCAACACTCCCCCTCAAGCTGGAGCATAGATATCAATCATGCTCAGCTTGTCACAACATTTTAAGAAATTTGGTTTTGCCAGGGCTTTGGTAAAAACATCCGCTACTTGATCTTCGGAAGATACATGATCGGTGCAGATAAACCCAGCTTGAACCAGGTCACGAACATAGTGACAGTCAACTTCAATATGTTTAGTCCTTTCATGAAACACTGGGTTGTTGGCAATATATGTAGCAGCCCTATTGTCACACATCATCAACATAGGTAGGGATACTTTCTCCTGAAGCTCGGTCAAGACTGATTTTACCCACATAATCTCAGTTGCAGTCTGGGCCATTGCTCGATATTCAGATTCAGCACTCGACCTGGCTACAACGGTTTGTTTCTTACTCCTCCAGGTAACAAGATTTCCTCCCACAAACACACAAAATCCAGATGTTGACTTCCTATCTTCGACAGATCCTGCGTAATCTGCGTCAGTGTAAGCAACCACATCCAAAGATGGATTCCGTTTAAACAACAGACCTTTACCAGGAGATGACTTTAAATACCGAAGAACCATCATAGCTGCATCCCAGTGAACTTTTGTAGGTTTGTCCATGAACTGACTGATTTTACTCACGGCTAATGAAATGTCAGGTCTAGTAACAGTCACATATAGCAACTTACCCACCAAGGATCTAAAGCTAGCACTATCCACATAATCAGACTTCTCATCGAACATGTGAGTTTTGGGATCCATTGGAATATTAGTTGGCTTAGCTCCTAGCATTCTAGTCTCTTTTAATAAGTCCAACACATACTTTCTTTGAGACAACACTAAGCCGTCTCTGTTTCTTGCAACCTCGATACCCAGAAAATATCGAAGGTAACCAAGATCTTTAGTAACAAAGTGCTTCTGAAGGTGATCTTTTGTTGTAGAAATATCTTGGGCACTGCTCCCTGTCAATATGATGTCATCGACATATACCACCATAACAACAATTTCAGTATTGGTTTTCTTGATAAACAAGGAATGATCTGAAGCTGATCTGACAAATCCAAAGCTCGACATTACCTCAAATAATTTGTGAAACCATGCCCGCGGACTTTGCTTCAGGCCATAAATAGCCTTCTTCAACTTGCACACCTCCTGACACTCTCCCTAAACCTCGAAGCCTGGGGGTTGTTGCATGTAGACAGTTTCATGCAAATCCCCATACAAAAAGGCATTCTTGACATTCAACTGAAACAAGGGCCATCCATGGTGCACAGCAACAGAAAGAACGAGACAAATAGTGCCAAGACGAGCAACTGGGGAGAAAGTTTCAAAAAAGTCAACCCCATAAGTCTGAGTGTAGCCTTTTGCAACCAACTGGGCTTTGTATCGTTCAATCGACCCATCCGAGTTATATTTAATGCTATATACCCATTTACAGCCTACAATATCTGCATCTGTGGGAGGATCAACCAAGTCCCAAGTGCCTCGAGACCATAGGGCATCCATCTCATCACGCATAGCCTGCATCCAGTTGGAGTCTACTAGAGCTTGACTGTGATGAAGCGGAACAGACGAGGCAGACAAAGCAGAAATAAAATTCTTCATAGATGCCCCAAGATTAGCTTCTGATACAAATTGCGTGATGGGGTAAAGAGTGCACTGTCTCTTTCCCTTGCGCAGAGCAATGGGAAGATCAGCATCAGATGTAGGGGCAACAGTATTCTCAGAAATACTTACCTGAGGAGAAGGAGGTGATGGCGGCATGGAGATAGGAGGCACTCTGTGAGTGTAGACTATGGGAGGGTTTCGGAAGCGAGACACACCCGACACTTGAACCAAGGACTGAGGAGGAAGCGACTCTAACGGAAAGGGAGGAATCGGCAGAGGAAGGACATCACCAAGGCTCTCCTGTAGTCTGGGAGTAGTACTTGAAAAAAACGGAATAGACTCAAAGAAGGTAACGTCCGCACTAACATACTCTTTATGAGATATAGGGTCGTAGCAACGATATCCTTTTTGGTTCTTAGGATACCCAAGGAAAACACATTTAATAGACTGCGCAGCAAGTTTATCTCGATCTGGACCCGGCTTATGCACAAAACACACATCCAAAAACTTTAGGGGGGATAGGGAAGAGAGGAGCCTTTGGATGGAGAATTTGAATAGGGATCTGGTCTTCTATAGAGCTTGAAGGCATGCGATTTATCAGAAAACCGGCTGCCAGAACCGCATCGCCCGAGTATGAAGCAAGCATATTGGTTTGAATCATAAGGCACCGAGCAACATTAAGGATTTGTCTATGTTTCCTCTCAACCACCCCATTTTGCTGGGAGGTATGAGGACATGTAAATTGAGGTTGAATCCCATTACCAGAATATAATTGAAGTAAGTCTTTGGATTTGAACTCAAGAGCATTATCAGTGCGAACAATTTAAACACATACATCAAATTGAGTTTTTATCTCGGCAATTAAAGATTTAAGAATGACAGGACCTTGAGACCGATCTTTTAACAGGAACACCCACGATAACCTTGAGAAGTCATCAACAATAACGACATTGAGACCTATTAGGAATCCTACTAGGACCCCACACATCGACATGAAGAAGATCAAACAATCCTTGACTTGACGGACTCTGAGTAGAGGGGAAAGAGCTTCGACAATGTTTTCCCAATTGACATGTTTCACACTGAAAAGAAACTGTGGGAGGTATATAAGGAATGACACGACGAAGTTTGGTCACTGGAAGGTGACCCAAACGATGATGCCACAATGGAGGACTTGAGGATGATGTACCAGCAGAATAGGTCGAAACTTCTGGTTGGTGTAGATAATACAGACCACCTTTCTCATAGCCGCCACCAATCTTTTTCCCCGTCAGCAAGTCCTGAAAGGTGCACCCCATAGGATCAAAAATCACTCTACAATTCAAATCTTTTGTCATTCGACTGACGGATAGTAAATTCTGTGGAAACGAAGGAGCATGAAGAACATGCGACAATTGAAGAGTGGGGGTAATAGACATGCTTCCCTGCCCTACAATTGGGGAAGAACTACCATCAGCAAGACGTACCCCTTTTTGACCAGTCACAGGTTTTAAACTCAAAATATCACTTGAATTTCCGCACAAGTGACCAGAGGCTCCAGAATCAATGATCCACCTATCACCTTACCAGATAGGCCATCACCTACCGAGTACACAACCTCCGCAACAGAAGACTTCGAAGTGGATGATCGTAAAGCAAGGAGCTCGTCATATTCAGCCCTGCTAAGAGTTACATACTCATTGGAGGAATCTACATTTGATTTAACCACTTGAGCCATAATATAAACTAATTGGCTAGATTCACAAAATGAAGGAGCAACCTCACGCGCACACCCACAATCATCTACGAACCCGACTATATCAAGTTTTGACTTCACCAATGAAATCTTCCACCGCAACCTCGGATGGCTATAGGTTGCAAATCAAGATTACACATCCAACACGATAAAGATGTGTTTGTTTTTCAGTATCACACATCAGTTTTCCGCGACTACACAGTTTTCCACACCAGAGATAAAATCTGGACAGGCTTCAAGCGACACAGGGAATCGCGTGTGTTATCATCACGCACCAGCCACTAAGACAACCAGAAGCAGTACTTAACACAGAATCCCTCTACAAAAAAAAAAATCCCACAAACAAAATATTTTCCCACACTGCAGGGAATCACGCCTGCAGCTTAAAACAAATTACCATGCTGCTTTCACAGCACACACAATCCAGCAAACCAGATCACGACACAGCAGGGAACCTGGGCTGCTAATATTCAGCCAACCAAATCACGACACCTGCTTACCAAATAAAAAAAAATAACATGTTGCTTTCACAGCACACACTTTCCAGCCAACCAGATCATGACACAGCAGGGAACCTGGGCTGCTAATATTCAGCCACCCAAATCACGACACGTGATTTCCAGCCAACCAAATCACGACACCTGCTCACCAAATAAAATCTGAGACACAGCACACACTTTCCAGATTTACAACCAGTGATAACTTGAGCACGCAGAAACATAGAACTTCAAAGGACTCGGCAACTATACAGTGCAGGAAATCAAGGCATCACGGCAGAGATAAACTCAGCAAGGAATCATGGCATCACAGCAGAAAATCAGGATAGGAAATCTCGGCAACAGGGAAATCTCGGCAACAGGGCAGGGATTTTCTGGGCAATAGGGAATCTCAAAAAAGAAAAGAGGAGCTACCAGAACTGCAGGGAGACACGCATCTTGCTTCCTTAGATCTAATAACAGATCTGTCATCAGATCTTACACAGAAACCTAACCAGCTGACCTTATTAACAGATGCTTTTCGATCACGCTCCTACGATAGTTTGATCACGATAAATCACGCTCCCACGATCGATTGCTCTGATACCATGTTGAAAGAAGCACCAAACCCTAGGTAGAGAGAGAGAGATAGAAGGAAAGATAGAAGAGAGAGTGAGAGGGAGAGACGGCTACACAGAGAAGAAAACACGTTTTCTCTTTATTAGGGCTTCTCTCTATGTTAAATAGAGAGAGGCTAAAAGGAATAATTACATCTAAGCCCATTATGAAAACATAATTTCAAATAGCCTCTAATATAAAAAGACTTAACTAAAAACCACCTATTCTCAACAATATCAAATAAACTTAAAACTTAAAACTTCTTAATCTCAACAGGAATTATTGTCAAATAAATCTTGTAATAAGTATTGTATTAGTGACGAATGAAAGAATCTCTCAATTTGTCTTGCCCTTTACTTTTTTCTTTCTTTATATAGATTTCAACAAGAATAAAGGTAGTGATTAAGAGTCAGATCTGGTGTTTTGCATGCCAAATGTAGTTTTCTGTTCTCTCCTGCTTATACTGAACCTCTAGGCCTCAACATATTGGAATTTATTGTGCTTAAGAATCTTTTTTATGTTCTTTGTGGATGTTTCACCTGCTGTCTTTCAACATAAATTAGTGAGCATGGTTACCTGCACTGGGGCTGATAAGGAACTCCTGAACTTGATGTGGCAAAATTATGTGCGGATTGTTCTTTGGCCATCTATATTTTCTATGAGCCAATGTACTGTGTAATTCAACAAATGATGCTTTAAATATGCATATATAAGAAAAAGGTTGCAATCTGTTGCTTCTGCATTGAATAGTCTTTTCATTTTATTGCATACTAATCATTAATCTACTGCAATTTAGCAAATATATTGATTTTCCTATCATTCTTTTTTCTAGGTTTTAAAAGGTTTTCTTGATGCTGCTGAGGCTGATGTGCGATCTCTAATATCTTTATATTCTGAAGTGGTATGCATATTATCACTTGGTAACTTGCCTATGATCATTTTTCAATTCTGTGACCGCTGTTTGAACAATAGGGAAGGAATGCAGATTCTCTTGCTCAGTATTTTGGGGAAGATCCAGCTCGTTGTCCATTTGAGCAAGGTCAGTCTCTGTTATTTTGTCTTTTCCTTTGTTTTCTTTTTTTCCTTTTTTTCCCTCTATTTCTCCTTGTAGATTATGAAATTTTCAAGGGATTTATGAGGCCTGCCTAACTGATGTGTTGAGATTCATTGCTGTGATTTTGATTGCTTTATAGTTTTTGGAAAGTGAGCAGGTTTTTGTAAAATGGATTGAAAGGCAGAAATGATCCTCTTTATGACTATGGGTGGCTATGTCATGATTCATATTCTTCCATTTGTTGATGACTTGATGTATTGTTTTAGATCTGTATAGACTTGGTGTTGTACTTCTACAGTTCTGTTTATGCATCTATTGGACATGGAGCTCAAATGTATTTCATGCCACCTACTTGTGTTTTTTTTATTCTTCCATTTGTTGATGTATTGTTTTAGATCTGTAGAGACTTGGTATTGTACTTCTACAGTTCTGTTTATGCATCTGTTGAACGTGGCATGCCACCTACTTATGTCATGATTCATATTCTTCCATTTGTTGATGTATTGTTTTAGATCTGTAGAGGCTTGGTGTTGTACTTCTACAGTTCTGTTTATGCATCTGTTGGACATGGAGCCCAAATGTATTTCATGCCACCTACTTATGTTCTTGTTTTCATGATTAATTTTGTTAAACACATGCTATAATAACTTCTTACAGAGCTATTGTGTGAAACAGTTAGAAAATTATTTTACTACGTCGATGCATACTATTTTTCTGGAAGGAATCACAATATGTTACCTAGACACTGATACTGGTGTCAGTATGGGACACAGGTATGAGTGTCAGAGATAGGGCTTAAGAAAACTAGACATAGGGATAGTGTGTGTGTGTGTGTGTGTGGGTGTGTGTGTGTGTGCTTGCATAGGTGCGTGTAAATGTGTGGGCACATGCATGTGCTTGTATGTGTGTGCATGCGTGCATGCTTTTGTGTGCGTGAGCAGACATACTCAATAGAGTAAGACATGTTTAAAGTTTGATGAATGTAAAGTATTTTGTGGAAGGCAACTTCAGTAATGAGAACAATGGAAAGGTTACTGAGTTGTACTATGTACTATTAGCATTGGACTACTGCTTTGATGGGAAACAAACAAAGAAATATGCAATTAAGGAGAGGGGTGTGTGACAGAGGAAATGACACCTAATATAGCTCCGGTAACATAATTGTTTTTTACATGGGTATTGACATACAAAAGCATAGATTCGTCGTGCAGAAAATGATAAAGGTAGCAAATGAAGGGAACTTTTGCAAATGAAAACTGCAAATTGCATCTGCTAAAGTATGTGTGTGTTTGTGTGCATGCACGCATGTGCATGTGCATGCAGATAGTTGTTAACTAACTTGTTTTGCTGCAGTGGCAACAACTTTGGTAATCTTCATCAATTTGTTTAACAAATCACGTGAGGAGAACGCCAAACTAGCTGAAGCTGAGAAGAAGAAACTGGAAAAGGAAAGCATGAAGGAGAAGGTGAACTTGTCTTCAAACGTTGATGCTGAGAAGGCCAGATTAAACTCCAACCTGAGGAATATGACCCATGCATGACTGAAATCTGAGTACCATGTATATAGAGGATTTCATTGACAGGGGAGCTAACAAACAGGTGAGGGATGCAACCTAAGGTTCCCAGTTGCAGCATTCTCTCTTTGCTAAATAAGTAAAACCCTTTGGATCTAATTCAAACATCAAGTCCAGTTAGAATGTGTGCTGGCACTGAGCAAACTTGTGACTCGAAATCTAACGTATGGAGAGGTTGACATAAGCTGGAATGTATATGATGCTTATCCTAAGGATCTCACTTTAGGTATGCTTTCCTGTCCATGTCATATATATTCTGCACTTTGATGCAATTCTGTTTCTGTTGCTATCATGAACTGCTTAAGCATTTCTGTTCCTGATGGCCTTAATGGATAAAAAGTTACAGTGCTTTTGGAATCAGATGCTCATCCCATGGAATTGAGAATTTTGTGTTGGATGATATTAAATATGAATCCATATTGCTAAAGAAAGAGGGAAAGGAATTGTTAGTTATTTAATTAAGAATGCCGCATGTATCATGATAAGATTTTTTACTGCACAAAATCTGTTTCAGTTTCACGAAACAAACATGTTCTTGACCATGTAGTGGTTGTTTATTTCAGAATCTGGAATATGTATTGGTGAATCTGTTTAACTGGTTAAATTATACAAGATCTGCTCCCAGATCTCTCTCTCTCTCTTGTGGGACTTCTCAATCATGCATTGTATTTATAGAATTCACTTCTTTGAATCTTGCATCTTCAAAGTTTTGGACTTTAATTCTTGGTTGCAGTAAAGTCACATTCATGCTTAATGGTTTGAAAAGTGTTTTGACATTTTCCTTTTTGAACGTATTTAGATAGGATCAAAGGATTATATGATAGATTTTCAGTTTTTCATATGCTTTGTTCTGTTGCATTATATGTACATTTCTACGTTCCTTTTTCTTTTTCCCCCCCTTTGTCATGAAGCCTTCTTCACAAGTAATAGTCAAGTGATGCCCTGCAGAAAATTAGAACCATTGACATATTGTTAGCATTTCCATAGCTGATCTGCAGAAAATAGGAAGAAGAATTAGTTGACATATTGTGGACCCTGTTTGATCTGTGATTACAATGATTAATTCTAGAAACGAGCGAGTATGATACAACTTATCCATTATCTTATTGTTTACGTCAATACCATTTTTTTTCCTTCCAAAGAGATCATTGTTGAAAACACGGGATCAGATGAAAAATCATCGGTAAGGCATATTAAGAAAAGATTATAAAGACAAGGTTAATGATCAAGTGTTTTATTTGAGAATAGCAGCAAAGAGTGTTTTCCCTATTCAGTTTTATATGCATGAAAGTGTTGAATAGGAACTGATAATAGGAGGTTTTGTATTTTGCAGGTCTATCAATCTGTATATGCAAAGAAAGAGTTTTACCTGATAGCTCGACTACTTTGTAAATTACATGAGAATGGCACATAAAAAGGTCTTAGAAGATAGCTCTAACACAGGGTCTGTACAGGCTAACTCAGGTGCAATTTTGCCCTTTTGTCATGTAACATATTGTAATCTCCCCTACCCATTTTTTCAAAACAATAGCCCTTTTTGTTTACAATGTGATAGGCTGTTAATGGCATTATTGATGCCGCTCATTTTCATTATGTTGATTTGTGTATTAACTATATCTTTCCTGCGTTATTGTCATTGTATTCTTTCTGTGTAAATTTGTTTCATGGATCTCTTCCTAACTTGGTTAAGGAAATGTAGATAATCCTCTAGACTGGTAACATGGTGAAACTACTTTTTCACCTCGAGTACTCGATGCTTCTAATTTGATATGGTTGGTTTACATTTTCTTTGGTCTTCCATGAATTTTGCCAACTTTCGGGCAAATCAATATGAAAATTTGATATCCATTTTACATTTCCTTGTTGGGAATATGGTGTGCAACTTAATTGGGTCAATCATCATGAATGACAAAAACCATGGTCTGAAACAGAAACTCAGTTTGAAATTACTGATATTTTGCTCTTTTAGGAGTAAAAGTAAAATGGCCATGAGATGTTTTTATGGAAAGTTCACTCTGGTTTTATAGATTATTGATGAAGGTAGATTACCTGAAGGACATGCTTCTGCTTGAAGCATCCTACTTATTACTATTGATCGAGGTACATAGTCTAGTTTTTAATAGTCATTTTCGATAACGGCAGTACGTTCCTACCTTCCATAGGCAGTCGGTAGCCAACAGGGTGTTTGGATGCTCCTACTTATCCAGAAAACTAGGATAAGATGGAACTGCTTTTCTGGATAAGTGGGGGTGGACTCAAAACTTCCCCTGCCCCCTTAGGCACGAGTTTTTCCCTTCTTTTTTTAATTTAATGAGAATCCACTGTTATGGTTTAGACATGCCATTATGAGCCGAGAGGTGCCATGTCACCATGGTCTTGTTTAAATGTTCAGCTGTTCACTGCCAACTAGGGATAGTTTTTCATTGGGTTCGACCTTGCAGAAAATGATGTAACCCTGGGTATCGAACTGGCAATGCCTTTTTCACTTAAACGTCTTATGTCGACCCACCTAGTCAGGTGTGCAGAGCCTTTGTGGCCCCGCTAGGTATGAGTTGAACATGCCATAACTTGAGTGGTTATTTTCTAAAATCATTTAGTGTTGCCAACATTCAGATCTTAGTCATTTTCTTCTAGCTCGATTGATTGTTGAGGCTTAAGTTGAAAGTACCTCAGGTGTAATATTGTGTATTTTTTTATGATTTTTAAATTCAAAAATTCTGTTTTTTAAATTAAGTATTTAATAAATTTGATAAATATCATAAAAATATATGTAAAAATAGGTGATGCTGGGTCTGGGTGAGGCCCATAGCCCACTGACACGAAATAAATGAGTCAATTATAATTTGAGATTTTTTTTGTTTTTAACCTTAAATTTGATAAAAAAAACAAGTAAAATTTAGGCAAAATTTGGACACGAAAAGCAGGTATGTCCTATTTTTTTTTAAATCGGGTTATGGTTGGCTTGAAAATCACATTTTTTAATAAATAACTTGCTTCTATTTTTGTCTTTTTTTATATTGGATCAGATTTGATCAGTTCCGTTTGATTAAAGTTTATATGGATTTGGCTTCAATACAAGACTTATATTAACTAGGATTTCATCCAAGTAAAATTCATATGGATTTAGATCTTGGATCTGTATTTGAAACTCATATATGATCAATTTAAAACTCTAAAATCAATTTAAAATTTAAATTTGGTAGGTAGAGTTCTACTTGGAGTAGAACTCTACTCTAGGGAGACTTTGGGATGACACCCTTTGAAATATTCTTAGGATATAATATTTAATAATTAAATATTAAAATAATTAATTAAAAAGAGGTATTATCTAGAAGAGATAGAGTTCTACGTTGAGTAGAACCCTACTCTTTAAAGCTCTCTAGAGGGGGCATCACCCTCTACATAAATCCTAGTTAAAAAAATAAAAAATAAGTAAAATTAAGAGATAATATTTTATAAAAGGGGTTGGTCTCCTATCTCTAAAAAATCATATTCTAAAGAGAGAGAGAGAGAGAGAGAGAGAGAGAGAGAGAGAGAGAGAGAGAGAGAGAGGAAACCCCAAACTCGTGGGGGGGAGAGAGAGAAGGAAGAAAAAAAAGAAGAAAGAAAAGAAAAAGAAGAATAATCAATTTTCACCTTACATTCATCAATTTTTTGATCTTTTTTGTTCTACAATTAAGGTACGAGTTTCCTTTTAAGTTCATACTGGAAGAAATATGTGTAAACAAATTTGATGTGTAAGTTTAGATGAAAAAGGAAAATTTGATTCAAAAAAATATATATGTAATGTATAAAGTGATGATTTCATGCATATATACACATATGTAATTATTTCTTGAGAGTTCAATTTTTCTAAAGGTCCTGAAATATCTAGGTTTTTGGTTTTATATATATATATATATATATATATATATATATATATATATATATATAGAGAGAGAGAGAGAGAGAGAGAGAGAGAGAGAGATTTTTTGTTGATTTGATGTGATCATGTCATATAGGTTCATTGATCTTTCCTTGTTAGGCATATAAATATATTTCTATGAATATTAAAATATTTTTTGTGAGTTTCTAGGCTCGCGCAATCCCAATATCTATATACATATATATTCAGGAGCATGGAGCTTCCTTACTCATGCAAGCTGAATATATATATATATATATATATATATATATATATATATATATATATATATATATATATATATATAATTTACTTTTGATGGTAGTTGACCATGTCTTATTGTGTTAAGTTGTCTGTTTATTCATGTTGCTTCAAATATTCTATTATTTGGGATTTGTTTGATCAAGTCTGACGATATGTTTTTGTGAGCAGTCTTATTAGATCTGTCAATATGTTTTTGTAAGTAGTTTGACCAGTTCTGTTGATATATTTTTATGAGCAGTCTGATCATATCTGCCAATATATTTTTATGAGCAGTCTGATCGGATCTGTCGATATGTTTTTGTGAGCAGTCTGATCAGATCTGCCAATATATTTTTGTAAGTTGTCTGATCCGTTTTGCCAATATGTTATGTGTGAGCAATCTAATCAGATTGGTAGATGTGTTGTGTGCTTGCAATCTAATCAGATTTGCTAGTATGTTATGAGTGAGCAATCTTATCAGATTTGTCGATTGTTGTGTGTGTGCAATTTGATCAAATTTGTCGATGGTTGTGTGTGTGCAATCTGATCATATTTGTCAATGGTTGTGTGTGTACAATCTGATCAAATTTGTCAATTTGTGTATATGTGCAATCTGATCAGAGTTGCCAATGTGTGTTGTGTTTGCAATCTTATCAGATTTGCTGATGGACTGTGTATGCAATCTGATTAGACTTGCAGATGTTACGCTTGTGCACAAATCAGATCAAATATGCTAAGTCCAAGACAAGTAAAGCTGACCAAATTTGCCAAGATTCGTGAGCATGTAAATTTGAACAATTTTTTTGTGTTCAGGCTCACATTCATATTGGCTACAAGATTATGTATCTGATTATATGTTTTGATTGGTTATGTATGAATCTGCCTTTGAATACTATGTTGTAAATGTATATATCATACACATGAATCTAAAGCTTATTTTGATGTTTGCATAAATATGATCATATGCATGTTTATGTATTTATGCATAAAATTGAACATGATAATGTGTGTTGCAAGCATTTGTTCGCATGCATATGCATTAGGCTTTATGTGCATTCATATTTTGTATTTGAATATGCATTACAAACATATTTTGAAACAATGTGTGTTGCATGTTCAAATAAATTTTGCAAAGGATGCATAAATCACGTTTGAGATGTGTTGGTGGTCAGATGTGAACCACTGTGGACCATGTAAGTAAGGAGCATATGTTGCTCCACTAATTATTGATTTTATTTATACATTACAAAATTTATTTTTGAAAATTATTGATTTTTCTAAATTAATTGCATTGTTAAAATGTGGTGGGCTAGGGCCCGAAGTTGGTTTTGCATGTGGATTTGCAAAATGGTTCTTGTGTAAAGAACTTGATATTATTTAAAAAGGTAAAAAAGACCAAACATAGTAATTAATCTTTTCCTTGATGCCCTTTTCACAACGTGTGGATCTTGAATAACGTTCTTAGGGGACCGTGAGGATTCTAAAACTCTGTGTGTGATTGTGCCCTTGAACCCGATATGATAGTTTACCTATCGACCACGGTTTTAGGGAGATTTCGGCTACTTTGCCTAAGGGTAGTATTGTTGACTCAAATGTAGTTTTGGTATATCAAGAAAGTTGTGTCAATTATTGAGGATTTTCATTGATGTCCTAGCATTAGGTGGGGATTCTTAATGTTTTGATGAAATATGAGGATTCATGATATCGGTCGAGGAAAAAGTGTAGAACCTAGTAATAGAATACAAATTTTATGTTAAGCTACAACTGAGAACATAACTTGGACTTCAAAAATTTGTACCCAATTTGAGTATATGCGGGTTCAAGAAAAAGTAAAAACTAAATTTATGTACATTTAATAAGGACATGCATACAAAAGCAACTCTTATAAATAACTTAATAAGTTATTTATGCATGTGCATTGAATCTGTTCAAGATTAGTTCATGCATTCATGCTTATTTTGTCTCGCATGATATGTATTATTGCATGATATTTGTTTGAATGCAAGAATGGTAAGTTGATTATAATAAATTGTTATTATGGTATTCCTCTAAAATTTATGCATGAATTTGGTTTATGTTATTTCTTTACTGTTTAGATTTTTAAAAGAATTCGTACAAAGGACTTTGGTTCTTACCCATTTTCATAAAATTGTTTTATAGAATCGGATGCTCAGTGATGTATTTACTTCTTGGATGGATACTGCGAGCCTTGTGTCATTAGTTGTTGGATTCTCTGACATAGTGACTCCTTGATATAAACAATTTTACTGTCTTTATTTATTTGACATTATTTATTGATTAATAAAGTTTGATTATTCTTATTTCATTTCATGCACAATCTTTTTGTGGTTTGGTATATTAAATTTGTGAGACCTTGGATCCTTGGGTTAGTTTTCGCAATTGTTAAAAAAAAATCACTATTTTTACGAGGATTAGTTGAAGTCGTTACAAAGTTGGTATCAAAGCCAGACCCAAAACCATGCATTGGACTATTTGGGATACCAATATATTTTTATATAATACAGAGTTGGTATCTAAGCCTTGTTAGACCTGTCAGAAACCACTCCTAGAAAGTGACAACTCATACTCAATAAGTTGTCTTTACATCACTGATAAGAGTTATCTTGTAATTTTTTTTACTATCTTGAAATTGTTGAATTTTTTATATTTTTAATTGTAGGGATGATTTTATTTAATTTCATGTATGTGAATTAAATTTATGTGTTTGTACGATTGTGCTTGTTATTCTGAATAAATCCTAAAAGGGTGGGTTTGATCAGGGTACAATTTTACTAATAAATCTTTATGTTATAGATGTATACCCGTATTTGTGCCTCGTCTTCTAGCACATCAGCTGACTAGCAAGAGCAAAGGTATTTTCTCACGAATGTCCTTAATACCCTAGCAACGATGGTGACCACACATGTTCGAGGGTAGGCGGCGCAACAGATGATATGTATTCATCCTACGGAGGTCACTCCGAACACGAGTGGAAGTGACTTACGAAAGTTCCTAAACTTGGATCTGCCAACTTTCTCAGGAAAGGCTGACCCAGAGGTAGCTGAGAGCTGGGTCGAGGAGATCGAGAGAACATTTTGTGTTCTGCCTCTGCCTGATGACAGGCGGATAGATTTTAGCACGTACTGGCTAAAGGGTGATACCAAAAAGTGGTGGCACACCCTACAATGGGTGAAGTACGCTGGTGTGGAGGATATCCCTTGAGAGACTTTCAAAGGAGAGTTCTTAGATGCATATTTCTCATCCTATGCCCCAGAGCTTATGCAGCAACAGTTCCTCAAGCTAGTTCAGGAAAACATGAGTTTGGTGGACTACACCAACAAATTCTGCAATTTGGAGCACTTTTGCAAAAACATGTTCGTTGATGATAAGTCAAGGCTAACAAAATATGTTCACGGTCTGAAGGATGGTCTTTGGGTTCTTATGATGATGAATCATCCTATAATGTATGGTGATGTGATTGAGTCTGCATCCATCCTAAACGAGGAGTGAGAGTGGTTCAAGGGTGGATCACAGAAGAAGAGAGGCAACGAGAGCGACAACAATGACACAAGGAAGAACCCACTTGTAGGCGAAAGGGTGTAGGGGAAAGGCGAAGAAGCAGAAGACCCAACAGGAGAACTAGGAGGGGACTTAGTAGGGTCGACCTCAGCCTAGACAACAATAGGGAAATGCTCAATTTGTTTGCAGGAGCTACAATAAGAATCATCCCATTGGTCAGTGCCCTCTCTTCAAGGGGTTGTGTTATTAGTGCCAACGGCCAGAACACGTGGCACAATATTGCCCGAACAAGCCAACAACTCAGGGTGGTCAGTAGAAGCAACAATAGAGACCTCAGTAGCAAGTGCAGCGGAAGCCGAACGGGAGAGTGTACACTGCCACGACCACTGAGCAGGGCGATCAGGCCGACTTAATTGAAGGTATATTCATAGTCGTTGACCATCTTGCTTGTGTTATATTTGATTTGGGGGCTATCCATTCATTTATTTCATCATCTTTTGTGTGATTGCTTGACCTCATTCTGTCTAGCTTAGAAAAGACTCTCACCATTATGTCTTTAATGAGTGTGTCTACTCGTTGTGAAAAATATATTTTCGCAGTTTGAGTAGTCATCGAGGGGCATGAGTTTTTTGCCTAGCTAATAATACTGGACATGACTTTCTATTGTGTCATTTTGGGTATGGATTGTTTGTCCAGATATAATGCGACTCTTCAGTGTCGAGAGAAGAAGGTTTTGTTGGAGCGCCCTGACTTGTCTGCGCTGGAGAGTTTGGCAGATCTTTATGTGGATGAGATTATCTGAATTCACAAGTTGACATGTTCGATCATGTCAAACTGAGACCCTCATTTTACATCTCGATTCTGGTGCTAGTTGCAGAAATCCCTTGGTACCATGTTGAAGTTTAGCACGATGTTTCACCTACAAACTGATGGGTAGACAGAGCACACGAGACAGACGCTTGAGGATATGCTTATAGTGAGCGCGCTAGATTAGGTAGTAGAGTGGGATAGGCATGTGAAGCTTGCATAGCTCTCGTATAACATCAACTACCATGCCAATATTAGTATGGCCCAATACGAAGCTCTATATGCTACACCATGCAGATCTTCGGTGTGCTGGAATGAGGTTGGAGTGAGAGCAATGGAGTCTCCTGAGGCTATCCAACACTACGTATACCAGGTGTGGTTGAGCCGACAATGTTTGGTTGCAACGCAGAGCAGGCAGAAGAGTTACGTTGATCAGTAGCATAGAGAGTTTAGTTTTATCGTGGGCGATCATGTGTTTGTTCAAATCTCACCTACGAAGAGTGTGTTCAGGTTCTAGAAGATGAGGAAGTTGAGCCCTTGGTTCATTGGACCTTTTGAGATTCCTAAGCATATTGGTGAGTCAGCTTACCGTATGATGCTTCCACCTCAGTTTTCCCAAATTCACATCTTCTACGTCTTGATGTTGAGGAAGTATGTGCTTGACCCTTCACACGTAATTCACTACGAGGCAGTCAAGGTACAACTTGACTTGATGATAGAGGAGAAGCCGATAGAGATTGTGGATCGCTAGATGGAGACACTTCGTAGTAGGATGATCTCGTTCATGAACGTGTGTTGGCAGCATTACGGATTAGACGAGTGCACTTGGGAGCCCGAGGCTGATATGCATAACCAGTACCCATATTTATTCGGTATGTTTTCTATTTCATGGATGAAATTCTTTTAAGGGGGTAAGGATGTAATATCATGTGTTTTTCATAAATTTAAATTCAAAAATTATGATTTTTAAATTAAGTATTTAAAGAAATTAATAAAATTATGAAAAATATATTTTAAAATAAGTGATGTTAGTTGTGTCTGAGTGTGGCCTGAGCACACTAACACGACTTAGATGAGCCAATTTTAATTTGAGAAATTTTTTATTTTTAATATTTAAATTTGAGCCAAATTTAGGCAAAATTTGAAGGCAAAAATAAGGTATATATACCGTTAGATGCGCCTCATAATTCTGAGCATGTTGGTGGCCTATTTTTTTGAAATCAGGTTACGGTTGGCCCAAAAATTGCATTTTTAAAAAATGACCCACCTCTATTTTTGCCTTTTTCTGGATTGGATCAGACTGGATCTGTTTTGTTTGATTCAAGTTAATATAAATCTAAACATAGTCCATGACCCATATTAACTAGGATCTTATCCAAATAGGATTTATATGGATTTGGATCTTAGATCCAGATCTATATTTCAAATTCATATATGGCCAGTTTAAAACTTTAAAATCAATTTAAAATTTAAATTAGGTAGGTAGAATTCTACCTGGAGTAGAACTCTACTCTAGCGAGACTTCTAGAGGGGGGCGACACCCTCTAAAATATTCTTGAAATATAATATTTAATAAATTAATTAAAATAATTAATTAAAAAGAAGTATTATCTAGAAGAGGTAGAGTTCTACATTGAGTAAAACTCTACTCTCTAAAGCTCTCTAGAGGGGACTTCACCCTCTATATAAATCCTAGTTAAAAAAATAAAAATAAAATTAAATTAGGAGATAATATTTTATAAAAGGGGTCGGTCTCCTCTCTCTCTAGAAAATCGTATTATGGAGAGTGAGAGTTAGAGAAAGGAAACCCCAAACTCGTATGGAGAGAGAGAGAATGTAAAAGAGGGAAAAAAAAAAGAGAAGTGAAAAAAGAAAAGAAAAAGAATCAATTTTTCACAACACATCTAGTGATTTTTTGATCTTATCTATGTTACGGTTAAGGTATGGGTTTCTCTCTAAGTTCGTACGGGAAGAAATATGTATAAACTAATTTTATGTGTAAATTTAGAAAGAAAAAGAAAATCTAATTTATATATATATATATATATATACATGTATAAAGTGTCAATTTCATGCATATATACATGTATGTAATTATTTTTTGAGAGTTTGATTTCCTTAGAACATTAGGTCTTGAAATATCTATGTTTTTGGTTTCCATAGATATCAATTTTTTCTTGATTTGATTTGATCATGTCATATAGGTTAATCGATCTTTCTCTGTTAGGCATATGAATATATTTCTATGAAAATTAAATTGTTTTTTGTGAGTTTTTAGGCTCACACAATCCCTATATATATATATATATATATATATATATATATATATATATATATATATATATATATATATAAAATTTACTTTTCATGGTAGCTCATCGTGCTTTACTATGTTAAGTTATCTGTTTATTCATACTGTTGCAAATATTATATTATTTGGGTATCTATAGAATATGTTTTTATGAGCAGTCTGATCAGATCTGTCACTATGCTTTTGTGAGCAGATTTACCATTATATTTTTGTGTGCAATCTGACCAGTTTTGTCGATATATTTTTATGAGCAGTCTGATCAGATCTGCCAATATGTTTTTGTGAGCAGTTTGATCAGTTTTGTCGATATATTTTTTATGAGCAATCTGATCAAATCTACCAATATGTTTTTGTGAGCAATTTGATCAGATCTGCTAGTATATTTTTGTGAGCAGTCTGATCAGTTCTGTCGATATGTTGTGTGTGAGCAATATAATTAGATTGACAGATGTGTTGTGTGCTTATAATTTGATAAAATTTGCTAGTGTATTATGAGTAAGCAATCTGATCATATTTGTCAATGGTTATGTGCATGTGAAATCTGATGAGATTTGTTAATGTGTTGCGTGTATACAATTTGATTAGATTGGTCAATGCGTGTGTATGCGCAATCTGATCATAGTTGCGAACGTGTGCTCTATTTGTAATTTGATTAAATTTGTCGATGGACTGTGTGTATGCAATCTAATCAAACTTGTAGAGTTTTGCTCGAGTGTAAATCTGATTGGATCTGCTAGTCCAAGATATATGTAAAGCTAACCAGATTTACTAGTATTCGCGAGCATATGAATCTGAACAATTTTGTCATGTTGAAGCTCACATTCATGTTGGTTGCATGATTGTGTATCCAATTATACGTTTTGATTAGTTATGTATGCTTATGCATTCGAATACCATGTTGCAAATGTGCATATCATACACATGATTCTGAAGTTTATTTTGATATTTACATAAATTTGTTCATATGCATGTTTAGGTGTTTATGCATAAAATTGATCATGATAATGTGTGTTGTAAGCATCTGTTCGCATGCATATGTATTGGGCTTTATGTGCATTCATGTTGTATGTTTGAATGTGCATTGCAAACATATTTTGAAACAAGGTGTGTGTTGCATGTTTAAAGAAATTTTGCAAAGGATGCATAAATCACTTTTAAAATGTGTTGGTGGTCAGATGTGAACCACTGCGAGCCCTATAGGCAAGGAGCATGTGTTGCTCCATTAATTGTTGATTTTATTTATACATTGCAAAATTTATTTCTAAAAAATATTGGTTTTCTAAAATTAATTGTACTGTTAAAATGTGGCAGGCCATGGCCCGAAGTTGGTTTTGCGTGTGGATTTGCAAAATAGTTCTTGTGTAAAGAACTTGAAATTATTTGAGAAGATAAAAGAGACCAAACAATATAATTAATCTCTTCCTTGATATCTCTTTCACAGTGTGAGAATCTTAAATAGCAGTCTTAGGAGACCGTGAGGATACTAAAATTTCATGTGCGATTGTGCCCCTGAACCCGATATGGTGGTTCACCTTCCAGCGATGGTTTTAAGAAGATTTCATCCACTTTGCCTTAGGATGGTGTTGATTCAGTTGTAGTTTTGATATACCAAGAAAGTGGTATCAATGATTGATGATTTTTATTGATGTTCCGGCATTAGGTGAAGATTCTTAATGTTTCTGTAACGACCCCAACTCATAACCGTGAAAAAATGGCGATTTTTTTTTAAACAAGTGTGAAAACTCTCCCAGAGACCCAGGGCCTTTACAATTACAACACATCCACAACCAGAAGGGATCTTATACTCATCTTTCAAACCAAACCAAACTTTATTTATTAAAATACATAGAGTCTGAGACATAAGCAAATAAAATAGAACTAAAGCAGAAAGAAGAGTAACATTGTCCAAAAGAATCTGCCAAACAGTCGTGTGGTCCCCTCGTAGCCCTCTCGAAAGCAAGTTGCCTTACTGGGCCTCTAAGGTTGTGAAAAAAATACAAAAGTAGGGGTGTCAGAATCCAAAGAATTCTGTGTATGAATCTCTCTAATGAAATAAACAAGTAAAAAGAACATAGATAAGATTCATACAAGATTTTAAAGAGTTGCAATTATAACAATTTCATAACTCAATTGACTATTCATACAATTGAGAACAATTATTAAGCATGAGCGAATAATTTAATAAATAATTGAGACCATAAATTAAGCAATAAAAACCTTTAACATGCATTAGGGAACAAACATCATGCACTCACCAATATGTAACAATTAAGGGAACAAGTAAATATGCATGATCTAATGCATAACAGTCATTCATGAATCATTTCAATTATAACATGTGAACATTCATGCATCTACGTACATACGAAAAACACATTCATTTCATGTATGCACAAGCACTTGAAACAAACTTGAAATAACATCTTGCTTAAGCATGCCATACCAAGTCAAAGCATGTGAAAATTTTCATTCTTAGCATGTATTAAAATTAAAATACATACACTTAACAAAATCTGGAAATTTACATGCATATGAAATTTCGAATTCCATATTTAAGCAAACACATGGTGTTAAAATTATATTTTGAAGTAGGCCAATCTAGCCTAGCCGACCCCGTCGGATGGGGTTTAGCCCCGACCCAACTGAACCCAAAAAGGGTGCCACAGGTCTATGTCTGTCAAAAAAAAACTTTTATTAAATTCTGAAATCCATTTTTTTATATAAAATAGTCCAACAGGGCTCGGCTCTAGCCCAATCGACTGGTCCTGGCAGGGTACCACACAACTCAGGCTGGGTTAGTACACCACCTTCCAGGGTCACTCGGTTGGCTGCCAGCCAGCCCAAACCTCTAAAAAACAAGGTTGTGTCTTTTTTTCTTTTTTTCTTTTTTTTTAAATTTGGCCCACCCGAGTTCCACTCAACCGGGTCTTAGAGGATTACGTAGGCCTGGCAGACTTGTCACGGCTCTGCCAAGTCTGGCTAAACCAGGCTAGACGAGTCGGGTTCGACTAGTCTGGCTGTCGGACCGAAAACCTCTAAGGATAGGCAAGAATAGCCTGCAATCTTTTTTTTTTAAAAAAAGTATGGACATGTGCATATTATACTTAGATGGATAGAAAGTACCATAAACATATACAGATCTATACATACATGCATTTATAAGCTTCATAGCTCAAATATGCATACTAGGGCATAATCATATTCATATATCCTCACAAAAAAAAAACAAATCGAAAATACATGCATGCCATGAACATTTGGCCTACATGTATATGCTTGTTCAAGAACACATGTATATCCAGATTTCTCAACTACAACACCATTATACAAACTTTTAATGAAAAATGCATGCATATAATATTGTTTCATCACATATTTACATGCCTCTAACAGTTCATAACATGGATCCTCCATGGAAATCGATAATATCGTAATGCAAACACATAACAAGCTATTTTTATCATGAAATAAATTTTATTTTATCATAAAACTAATCATGTAGAAAATTTTATTTTTAAAAAGATGAAAGAAATCAAAAATACATCCATGAAAGATGATCCATGAATCCTCCTCCATGCATTTTAGAGTAAATGCCCATATTTACTCTTTTCCATGAATTTTCATCAAAATATTGCATATAAATCCTATCTATATTCAATTTCTCACTTAATTTAAGAGAGAAAACTCGTACATTAACCGTAGATTGAAAAGAAACTACGAATCGATGGTGAAAATGATGGATGATTGAAGAAGAAAACCTTCTTCTTTCTCTCTTTTCCTCTCCTCTCCTCTCTCTCTCACCTTGCTTTTTTTTTTAGGTTTAAATAGGCCAAGAGAGGGGTGACCCCCCCCCCCCCCCCCCTCTTCTCCAGCCCCTTTAGATGGGCTGGAGAAGAGAGTACATCTCCATATGGGACTCTCTTACCCACTAAAGTTTCAAAATTTTTAAAATTCGTAAGTGTTGACTTTTCAAATTTTTAATTCATTTGGATTCTAAGTCTCTCAAACCTTCTTAGGTTCTTCTATGTGTGTTTAAGGACTCTACTAAAAGTCTTAAACAAACACCAAAATAAAATTTTGAAATTAAATAAAATTAATTAGTAAATAATTAATTAATTAATTAATTAATTAGTAAATATTAATTAATTAATTAATACTTAGAAGCTTTCAAAAGTTATTTTATTGAACTAGGATACTTCTTAAGTGATTCTATATGGGTTTAAAGACTCTACTTAGAGTCCTAAGCCAAGACTTAAATCAAATTTTGAAATTGAAATTAATTAATTAATAAGTATCTAAAAATTTCCAAAGGTTATTTTAATAACATAAAATACTTATTAACACTAAATAACTCCAATTTAAAGCTATCTAATGAATTTAAAGTTGAAAAAAATTGTTGGGCATGGATTTGGATCTAGATCCATATCCAAGATCTAAATCCATCTCTAAAAATCCAAATGGGTCTTGGGCTTAACCAAATCCAGATTAAAAAAGGTCTTGGATAGAGTTCATATCCATATTAATTTGGATCAAATCTATTGGATCCAGATCGATCTAAATTCGGATCCAAACCAACAAACTGCTCTTTTTCCAAAAAAATACGATTTTTGGATCAACTGTAACCCGAATCAAGGAAAATAAAATACCATTACACTGAGAATTTTGAGACGCGTCCAAAGATATATAGCTTGAATTTTGCCTTTGAAATTCGTTCAAAAATTACCCAAATTTTGCTTGAATTTTTCTTGAATTTTAAGGTTGAAATAAAACTTTTTATCAACTTTTAATTGGATCGTTTAGGTCTTGTTGATGAGACCTGGGCTACGCCCAACTCAATTATTGCATCCTAATATTGAGTGTTTTCTTATATTTCTATAATACTTAGCCAAATTTTAAAAAAAAAATTAATTTAACTAAGTATAAAAATACACGATATTACAGTTTCGATGAATGTGAAGATTCCTGATGTCGATCGAGGAACAAGTATGGAACCCAGTAATAAAATACAAATTGTGTGTTAAGTTACAATTAGGAACCTAACTTAGACTTCAAAAATTTATACTTGTTTTGATTATCCGTGGGTTTAAGAAAAAATGAAAACTAAATTTATGTGCATTTAATAGAGACATGCATACAAAAGCAACTTTGGTCAATAACTTAATAAGTTATTCATGTTTGTGCATTGAATCATGCATATTTATTGTATAACATGCATTCATGCTTATTTTGTCTTACATGATATGTGTTATTGCATGATATTTGTTGAATGTGAGAATGTTAAGTTGATTTTGATAAATTTTTATTGTGGTATTCCTTTGAAATTTACGCATAAATTTGGTTTATGTTATTTCCTTACTATTTTGATTTTTAGACGAATTCATACAAAGAATTTTGGTTCTTACCCATTTTTATAAAATTGTTTTACAAAATTGAGTGCTCGGTAATGTCTTGACTTGTTGACTAGAGACTGCGAACCTGTATGGCTGGTTTTTGGGTTCTCTCACAGAGTGACTCCTTGATATAGACAATTTTACTGTCTCTGTTTATTTGACATTATTTATTGATTAATAAAGTTTGATTATTCTTCTTTGATTCAATGCACAGTCTGTTTGTGGTTTGATATGTTAAATCTGTGAGACCCTATATTCTTGGGTTAGTTTTCGCAATTGGTTAAAAAATCCACTATTTTTATGAGGATTAGTTGGGGTCATTACATGTGGTTCCTTTGTTTTTGTATTCAAAATATGGTCTGTGATCTACCTTTAGTGCTCATTCTCTATTTTGTCACTCACATGCTTTATAAAAAATGGTCTGAGCATTTTCTGATCTATCCTTAATGCTCATTCTCTATTTTGTCACTCAGATGCTTCATCAAAAAAGCTATTAAAACCAACACAATCCCAAAAATCCAAGGCATGGATCATTTGGCTTATATAGGCTTTACTAAGTTTTGGTTGGTCAAAGTCGTTATCGAATCTTCTAAGTGTATTGATCAGCGCTATTAGATTTGGTTGGTTCGCAAAAGGTCAAGTGGGTTGGAAAGGCTGTGTGAAGATTTGGGCGAGTCTTAAGAGCAAATTTTGCTTAGCCTGATTGCAGCAGGAAACTTTATGCATTCAATAAATTTAGGTGAGACCACAACAAATAGTTACCATAAACGGATATGGGTATGAGGTATTGGTAAGTGAAGGCTTAATAAGTTGGAGGTATGATCATATTTGAAGCCCTTATAGATACGACTTTGAAACATATTGCTAAGAACTAATAAACATTGATATGACCTTTAAAAGAATTGGTACAAGTTTTTGACTAATTATACATTTTCATAAAGATATTTGTAAAATAAGATAGTAAAATATATTATCTGATTAATCATTTATTGAATAATATTTTTTTTATAAATATAAATATTTAGAAATATAAAGAAAATGTTAATAGAGCTAAGTTTGATGATCATTTAGAATTATAGAAATGTGTTTCTATAGCAGATATGTTTCTCAAGTAACTGTGATGAGTTTCTTAAACAAAAAATGATTGTATTGTACAACAAAAATGACATGTTTTCTGAAAGATCTTACAATTTTCAAAAATCAGATCGATTTTCAAAATTATAAATGTTTAACTTTAAAAAAACTATTTTACCCTTCATACAATGGACTTCTTGAGGTTCGTGTCATATATCAGTTTGCTCATTGGCTATTGCAAATACTCACTTAAATGTAGATTCACACAGGTTTTTTTGCGAACCTCATGAAGTTCGCATAAACAAATTTATAAACCTCCTATTATACAAACTTATAAACTTCATAAATGTCGTACTAAATTCACATATATAACATGAAATTTGTGAGATATAGTGCCAACCTCATATTAATATATCGTAACATCGCAAATATTGTACTAAATATACATATATGACATGAACTTATGATCCTTAAGGAGATCCACAAATATGTGGGGATCTACACAAATAATATGCTGCAAATTTATGTGAAATTTGCACTCAGAAAAGAAGTCTGCAAATTAGGTACTAACTTTGCAAATTATGCCATTGTGAATATGCTCTTTATATGTGGTTTTCCTGAGGGATTTGCATACTTTCATATACATCGTTAATATTAGAGACTAATACAATGTGATTTTTTTTGTGTGTGGATTTTCATACGAGCATTAAATGCAAATTTTCTTTATTTTATAAAAATGGATTGTTGCACCCCATGACCATTTTCTCATAAACTAGGGTTTTTTGTAGTCCCCAACATGCTTTCCCATGACAACAAGTTTTGGTGAATCATAGGTGGTGATTCATTGACGATAAGTTTTTCCGATAATCACATCTTTAACGACTAAAGTTATTTTTTTAAACAATGACTTGAATCGGTTTATTTTTTTTTAACATTGGCATGAGTTAGTTATGTCGTGAAAGAATTGCATGGTTGGGTTCCTCGGTTAGAAAAATAATGATCAAACAAGTGCCTCTCTTAACTTATGAGTTTTTCATGGTTAAACCATGGTTAGTTCAAATAAATCTACTTTAATACCCCTCCTCATGGCATTAACTAATTTGCAAAACCTATGGTATTCTTCCATGGAGGTTAGGGTTTTAAGGTAGTTATTTCTTGGGCGAGCAAGGATTGGGCGTTCTCTCTAGATGGGAGTTGTGATGATGGTGGGGCCTTGCAGGAGAACAGAGGGTAATGTTGCCATTGTTGCTGCTTTTTGTTCTTCTTCAGCTCTAGCTCGACTTCAATGAAATATGTGTTTTGTCTTGTGGTTGGTGGGAGTAACACAATTTGGATGTTGAGTATGTGATGAGAAATGAAAGCACCTGCAAGAAAATAGCTGGCTATGAACTTCATGTGCCTCAACAATGACACCTAACTTGTTAATTGATCAACCATAAAGAAATCCACCATTAGTACCTTATAGAATGATGAGCAGTTTATGTTACGCATGGTCCATAAGTAGTAGTGAATCGAGCAATAAAAGATGTTGAGAAAGCATATAAGTCTGCGAATACTAGCAAGAGGATCCTGGGGATGGCGTCAACATTGCATGGGGAGAAGCCATTGGTGCGCAAGATGAGGGAGGCCACCATAACACTGCTGATGATGTTCATGATGGAGGTGCAAACCAAGAAGTTATCCCTATGCTTGAGGGCTTTGGTGGGCGAGCATAAAGCATGGAAGAAGAAACATGGTCAGCATGTTAGTTTTGTTAGAGGTATTTTTTTTATTGTACTCAAACATTATTGATGTATTGTACCTATATTAATTTATATTAATCCTTATATTAATCTTTGCAGGTTTGGATATGGAAGCACATATCCAATGAAAGGCCTCTGAGATATGATTGTGTTCTTGAATTTCCATATATTGTAATGTGGAGTCAGTCATATAATGAACAAAAGGGTCCTCCTCCTATGAGAAGAGATCATTGTGCTACATGATTGCGCAAGCTGACATTGACACACGTAAGTACTCTTCAAACAATGTTCTATATTTTTTTATAAATAATACGATATATGACTAACCATGAATAAAACTTTGGTCTATAGGTAACGTAGTGCCCCTATAAAGACAAGGAGGAGGACCACTCGGATGTGGTTGTGCAAGTGAAGGAGATTGTGCGAAGAGACATTTGATTGCACAACATGAATTAAGTGTGACAAATGGCCAATTGAGTGGTCTGGCAGTTTGGTTATGTTCATCAACCACCTAGTCGCCTTTGTGCAGCTAGCAAAATAGTCTTGTGTACAATGAATGATTGGACGAAGGATTACCCCACATCTTCCTCTATGAATTTGAAGATTGGTGCAAAGGTTGCGAAGACATCGACTTGTCATCCATGGTACGTACCTGCGATGATGAGGATATAGATGATGCCAACCTCCAGTTTACAAGTAGTCCCTCAGCAAAGAAGGCCATTAAGGATGAAGAACTTGGGGTGAGGAGTCTGAAGCACATAAGAACTGCAAGTGGAATGGATGACCAATTGATTCTGCATATTGAAAGAGAATGACCAACTGACTCTGCATGTTGAAAGAATTGCTTCAAGCAAAGGAGTTCATTATACGAACTCAAGTTGACCTTATCGCTAACAAGGATCGAGTCATCAAGGACCTACGAGCATGCCTGACGCATCCATAAGAGTGACTTCCATCTTCGATTGTGTGTGTGTATATATATCAATGATTCATTATAAATCAATGTAATTATAAACATGTGAATGTAACAGTGATTTATTGTGTATCTATTGTAAATTAAATTTGAATTGAGCAGGTGAATTTGAATGTAACAAGTGAATTGATATTGATAGTGAATTGTGTATTTGCTACTCATATGTTCACATAAAATATAAATGAAAGATTAAGAGCATCCCACCAATGATGGACCTTATGTACATAACAAACTAAACTTATAAGATTGTTGCAATCATAAAAAGAGAACAAAAGGCTTTGTTTATTATTTAAATATTAAAACAAGAAGGGAATGCATGATCTGACATTTGAAATAAAAAAGATTAGCATATTTCATGAATGGTTTAACAAACTTATGCATATAGCTTAAGTAATTAGAGTTGGCGACCCTAAGGGTGTGTTTGATTGTTTGTCCAAGATTGGACGAAACAATAGAACATAACAAACAGATTATACTAAAACTTCATTTACCACAACCCGGGGCACCTTTTGTTGTATTGTCATGCCCTTCAGTCCAAAAAATGTAGGGCAACCTATCAAAGAGCTATGGTTGTTATCTTTCATGACCAAACCCATGATTGCCTAAAAGTCTATATAGATAATATCCTGGTCAAATCTATGACTCGAGGTGACCACCTTGATTCACTGAGAAGAGTCTTCAAGCGCATGAAAAACTATAAACTCAAGGTGAATCCTCAAAAGTGTCTTTAATGTTTAGTTGGGTAAACTTCTTGGTTTCATTATGAGCAAGCGTAGTATCAAGATAGATTTTGCTAAGATCAAAGTCATGGACATGCCTCCACCCATCAACCTCTAGCAATTGAGGGGCCTCCAAAGGAAAATCTATGCTATTAGAAGATTCACATCCAACTTAGCTACTAGGCGCAAACCCTTCATTGGGCTCTTGAGGAAAGCTGTTGAATTTATTTGGAATGAAGAATGCCAAATTTTTTTTGATAAACTCAAGAAGTATCTTCTCAACCCGCCTATCCTGAAACCTCCAGCCATAGGAAAACCTTTACTCTTGTGCATGCCAATCAATGATATAGAACTAGAATGCTTACTTGTCTAGTATGAAGATGAAAGAAAAACATAATATGCTATCTATTATATCATAAAACCTTTATGGAATATGAAAAGAAATACAAGCTGGAGAAAACATGTCTAGCTCTTGTTTAGGCGACTCAAATGATGAGACATCACATGCTAGCATGTGAGGTTAGAATCATGTCTAAGCTCGATTTGATCAAATATGTCTTTGAGAAACCGACCTTGATTGGAAGAATTGCAAGATAAAAAGTTTTGTTGATGGAATTTGGTATGAAATATGTTTCTTAGAAATTGATCAAGGGGCAAACCATAGTTGATCACCTAGCAGACTTACCCATAGATGAGAAAGTTGGAGTAAGTGATGACTTTAATATGAAAATATCTTGGGTATTGAAGGAGAGGAGCATATTTAGCAAATGTATTTTGATGGATCTCAAAATATCAATAGATCAGGAATCAAATTTGTTATCATCACTCCTGACAAGATTCTCTTTACTTTCAAATTGAATTTTATGTGTACCAACAACATTGCAAAATATGAAGCATTGATCCAAGGATTGATGTGTTTGATTGAGTTAGAAGCAAAGAAGGACCATATTCAAGGTGATTCGATGATGGTGATCTCCTAAGTCACGAGAGTCTGGAAAACCAAACATGCAAAGTTGACTCCTTATGTTGATATGGTCTCAGAATTAGTAATGAAATTTGAATCTTGTGAATTCTCTCGCATTGGAAGAGACAATAATCAATTTGTTGAGACAAACCTTTCCTCCATCGCCAAAATGAATCAAGGGCATGATAAAATATCATTTTCTCTCAAAAAGTTAGGAGAGCCAACCTATGTCGTGAGAGAAAAAGATAATTTGAAAGAGGTCAATTATCATGATCCAAAGATGAAAAGCCTGGGTTCTATGATATCAAGAATTTTCTAAAGAATCAAACTTTTCTTGAGAACACCCATTTTAGGGATAAGAAAGCTATTAGGAGACTAGCACAAAGATATTATCTTCTTGGTTGTGACCTATACAAAAAGGGTTACATTAGTGAGCTCCTTAGGTGCTAGGATGAAGAGAAAGTCAAGAGTTTTCTAGAAGAATTTCATGAAGATCTCTATGGATGGCACATTGGTGTCTAGATGATAGTTAAGAAGATCTTAAGAGCGGGATACTATTGGTTAACCATGAATCACAACTACTACTCTCATGTCAGAAAATATAGTGAATGTCAGAAACATTATGCCATTCATGCACCTTCATTTGTATTGCATTTTGTTACATCTTCATGGCCATTTTTCATGTGGGCATTTGATGTCATAGGTATCATTAATCTACATGCATCCAACGATCATCATTATATTCTAGCTGCCACTGAGTATTTCACCAAATTGGTCAAAGCCATATCCATGTCCCGAGTAGAAGGTCGACATGTAGCATCATTCATTTACAAGAACATAGTTTGTCATTTTGGTGTTCTCAAGGATCTGGTGAGTGACAACGGTTCCCATTCCAAGAATGAGAAAGTTAAGAAAGTGTACAAGAAATTTGGCATAACCCAGTATTTATCAACCCTTTATTATCCCTAGGGTAATGGTTAGGCCAAATCTACCAACAAAACCATCATTTGTATCATTGAGAGAACTGTAAAAATTGGTTGAGATTGACATGAAAATTTTCATAATGTATTGTTTTCATATCGCATTACCATCTGCATACTCACTAATGCCACTCCCTTCGAGTTGGTGTATGGGACTCGGACAATGTTGATTGTGAAAGTGCAGTTACCCTCACTTAGGATAGTTGTTGATCTAGAGATACCTTTAGAAGTTTAACATGAGCTTAGATTGACTGAAGTAGATCTCTTAGATGAAAAGAGACTTCTTGCAGCTGAGCACAATGAGAAATATTGAAGAATGATTGAAAGATATTGTGCCAAACATGTGATTGAGTGATCCTTTTAAGTCAACAAGATGATCCTGAAGTTCATCCACCATGCTGGGCTGCATCCTTGGGAGAAGTGGCGCCAAAATTGGGAAGGACCTTACGTTTTCAAACAAGTCCTACCTTGGAACTCATACAAACTAATAAACTATGATAGAGTTGAATTATTTGATCCAATCAATGCGATGTATTTGAAACAAATTTATTGTTAGATTGGATATGTTTTTGAAAGATTGTTGAAAAATGCTCTCATTGCCTTTGTGAAAATGTGTCTTTTAGAAGACGAGATGAGAAAGAAGCCACAAAGTCTGAAATCCGGATGAAGTGGTTAGCAAAGAGAACAAAACTTATGATGAAGCGAAGCTACCCAAATCATTGCATAGTGACTAAGGATCTTTGAAAGAAAATATTAGGAGTTTACAATTGAATGTCCTAAAATGCCAGGTATAAGACTATATAGGACTTTCTTAGATGAACTACTATGTGAACTTAAGAACAAATCTAAGTCACCTCTTGCTTGACTTTGCTTTTCAACCTCCTTTAGTCAGTCCCAGAGAATCCCTAGTTATTAACCTAAGGCTGACCCCATTTGGTAGTCATACCTAGTTGAGAAATAAATAAAGTCATAATATGCCAATGAGTAAAATTTGTATACTCAAAATGAGAAAGGCTTTTGTCATACCCCTATGCTTGCAGGTTCAAGTGCCAAATGGTCTTAAATACCAAAAGAGCCAAAGAGGCTACACGTGAAAGGATGAAAAAAATTAATGGCATATCCTCTGAAAAGGGGAGGTCAACAATTGAGAAAAAATCGTAAGAAAGTGAACTGGCTTATAAGGGTGAACCTAGACTTATCTTTGATGTTCTCTTTCCCAGGGGTACAAAAAAGATACCTGAGGTACTTTTCCTATTTGACAATAAATAGTCTTAATCTTTGAGATAACCAACTGCGGCAACCTGGTACCATGGATATCCAATTATAAAACCCTATGACTACTTATCCTTTAATCCTGGTTGAAATCCAATAAAGAAGGTAGTGGCAAATGCCAAGCCATTTCTTTTTACTTATGATAACCATGGAATAAGGAGAAAAAGTTGAAATAGTTGAATTTGAAATCTCATCATATGGAGGACATTTTGAAAAAAGGCAATTAGAAGCACAAGTGCACACAAAATCACAAATTCTACCAAATGTTTTTTCAAAAAGTTTGCATACATGTGTTCCCTGACATGAGGATAAGTTCGTATAGAAAACGGTCATTCATTATATGTGAGGGAGGTGTCATTCATTGCATACCCCCGTACTCGGTGTCGTACATTTTTTGGTCAGATCCATTCATATACAATGCATGCACACACAAGCATTCAAGCAAGCATAAATTATAGCATATCATGGCAAAATCATGTTCAATCATCAAGGTTATCATCAAGTGAATAACATGTTATGTACAAGAGAGAAAGCAAAGAAAATGAAACTATGGAGTGCCTTAACGACCCATGGCTGTCTCCGACTCCCTCCCCTGATCCTCTAATAGCACGACTGCTTACTGTCCTTTGAGCTAACCTGCATGCTACAATGCCTAAAGTCAAAGATGACACCTCTGGTCAGTATGCTCTACTCCATGTTAGTACTGGTAGCCTTCCTCGAGAAGCACTCGCTTTGAGTATGGGAACACTGATCCTGTGAGCCTGCATCTTCTCCTAGTAGCATGCCATCAGTGCTTTCATTAGTGTCAGCTCCCACTTTATGGACCGCAACTTCTCACGGTAATCCATGTATTTACCTTTCTATAAAGATTTTCAAAAAATCAGTGTCTTCATTTTCAAACAAAAAATTGTGTGCTTTTGCTTTTGTCAAAAAAAGTTGTTCTATAAATAAAAGTGGGTCCATAATTATAAACAGGGTATGATTTCTATATCATTATCTTAAGTGCTAAAGACCTACGTTCCCAATAAAAAACAAGCAAAAAAAAGAGAAGGAAAAAATCATGGCACCTCATATGCCAAGTACTCAGTCCGAAGTTGTACCAGGTTCGCTTGAGTCATCACCTGCCTCCTCAAAGGTTGTGTCTCGAGCCCTCTGAGCCTCCTCTAAAGCAGCCCTCAGCTCCATCACAGTACACAGCCTCCTCCAGGGAAGCATGTGTTCTCTCCCAGGAACTGTTTCGCTCAAACAAGGCATCTTCCAAGCTCTGGATTCGTGCCTCGTATACCTCCCTCCTCCTGTTGAAAAACCAAAGTGAAAAAAAAAAAAGGATCAGTGCAAGGTTAGGTCATAAGTATCAGAACAGAAAGAGCAGAAAGAAGTGATAAGGGCAAAAAAAAACAATACCCCAAGCTCCTGGGAAGGCTGTGAATCTAGGGCACACTAAAACCGTATATACCAGTGAGGCCACTCCTACTGCCTGCTTAGAATGACTACGACGGAGTCCTAGCGACTCACTCACCAGTTCCTCATATGAGAATAGGCCAACATCGCCCCCCTGCTCCCTTGCCTTCCTCTAGAAAGGTACCACCTGAAGCAATTGTGTCCTGCTCTGAGACCTCTGCACCCTGCCTTGCTGCTGCTCCATCCTGGCCTAACCTACAACAAAGTGGGTGCAGCTATAAGGAAGAGTATCATTCCAAGTACTGTGTCATCCTCAGGTCTCTCCCACGGTGTTGCCTGAAGCACCTGATTGTCTTGACCTCTCCAAATGTTCTCAACAGTCGCCATCTTCTCAGCTCCCGACTCAAGCCAAAGGAAAGTGAGCAACCTCTGCCCTATTGGTATAGTAGGGACACCTTAATGAAAACCAACTGCCTCATCACCTGAGCTGGGTAGTAAGGCTCTCTAATCCGATCAAACAATAGCGTGCAAGGGGCACGATCTAACAGAAGTGCAACGCCTTAGAGACTGCTCCTCCTATAAGGTATAAGGTGTAGGGTCTCCATACCACCTAAAAACAAAAGAAAGGAAAAGTCAAGGGGCAGACAGAAGGAAAAGAAGAACAGAGTTAAAAGGGGGAGAAAAGAAAGAAATCTTTGTACCTGGGAATGGTCCAAAGTGTCTAGTGTTTGTCTAAGAGACCATTGTGGATGCTCAACCCTCTCGTGTTGATCCTCCCACCAGCTCAACCTAGGATGACTTAATGAGATGGAAGGACCATCATGCTAATAAGGATCCTCATGTATCCCCATAACTTAAGAGGTCCAAGAGAAAAAGTCATAGCACCATCAAAGGAAAAGAATAAAAAAGAGAACAAGTTAAAAAAAGTAGACATGTACCTCCAAGAGAAGGGCACACCCCATCAAAGCGTCTGCAATCCTCCTGAACACAAACTCGCCCATGTAGTGAAAAGAGTAGGCCAGTGTCCCGTTGCACCAGTCAAAACAGCCTGGCTCCTCCACAGACTGAAGAGTTACCTGAGTCCGGTCGCCCAAAGGAAAAAGGGATGCACCCATCTGGTACAACAAATAGGCAGACTAGTGAACAAAAAGAGGATGTCGGACACCCATCTCATCGGACACAAACTCATCGCAACTAAGACATCTGAAGCTTGATGTTTGAAGGCAGCACCTGACCAAAAATCTATTGAAAGATCCTATATGGATCCTCACCCGAAGTCACCATCGGGTCGGGACTTATCAAAAGGTCCAATAAGTGATTAACCTCCATTAAAGTAATAGACATCGCTCCCAAAGAGAAATGAAAGGTATTGGTCTCTCGCCTCCTCCACCTCTCAACTTTTTATTGGCTTTCATGATGCCACAACTAGATAAGCAGCCAAAGCCAATCTCGTCAAGGGACACTTGTGTGCACATAACCTCTTCTTCGGGTTCTCTTGAAATTCAGAACACGTACGTATCGAGGTCAGTAAAGATCAGAAAAGAGCTATTAGAGCATAACAAGCAAAGCTCAGAGACGCATCGCTCCCACAAGTGTCGGGCTAGAAATGTGATGGCTCTAATCGGGAAGAAATGCCTGCACTGCTGGTGGAAGGAAGGAGATGTTATCGCCCTCCAAGTACTGAAATGGGGACGTCTCCATTGATGGAAAAGTGCATACTTTTTGGAGAAGCTGTTAAGGCCTCCTGCGCATACCACTCTCAGTATCGTCCTATGAGGAAGAATCTCGGGCTCCTCGAGTCTCTCAAGCTCCTTTGGTTCTCTACCTTCTTTTAGTACGCCTCTCGATGGAAAGGAGAACCCCTCATCCAGTATAAGTATCTCTCACCGAATTTAGGTTCCTTTTAATGACACAAATGAGTGACGTCAATATCCTGTTAATGATAATTCACTTTGTCATTAATAGATGTAGATGACAAATGATTTTGTCATCAACACCCTAGCGGGAAACGACGATGACAATTCTTTTTTTCAAGAATTATTGTCTTTGCCCTGGATTGTTGTCAACACCTCGACATCGATGATGAATTGTAGTCAAAAGCCGAGGGTTTTAGGCAATAGTCCGACCCTTTTCCTGTTGATTTTTACTATTCAATCCTAGTTTTCTAGTTCCTAAACATGTCTAGAACTATCCTAAACTAGTTTTTGAACAATTTGAGCCTAAAAGTCTTTGTGCAGATTTGACCTAAAAACATATTTGGGATTTTTTTTGAAAAACTGAAGGCCCACCCTTCGATTCCCGTCCATTTTTTGTGTTTTAAGCCAAGGTAAAAACTCATGTGTCGCCATTTTTGTCCTATGTTTCATTCACACCGATCAAATTGGGAATTTATGGATCAAAATGCGAGATTCGAAAATTGGAAAAAGGGTTTCTTGTTGCATACCTTATTTCAAGGTGATTTTCAGACAAGGACACGGTCGACATTGTCGAATCGAACATCCTTCTGCTAGTGGTTGCCATGGATTTCAAAAATCTCTCAAATGGTTCTAGAAAAACTCCCAAAATCATGGTGAAATGGCAGAAAATAGGCCCAGACAGTTTTTTATTCATCCCAGGGCTGATGATAATTCATCGTGGTCTAGTGTCGTCAACTGTTTTCTAGTTTGTCATCAGTGGAACGGGTCGCATGACCTAGTTTGTTAACGACACATTAGTTTTTTGTTAGCACTTTTAGTTTAGATTTTGCATTTTTTGGGTCAAAGACCCAGATCCGCTAACGACACATCTTTTCCAAAAAAATTGTTAGTAGGTAAAGAATCGTCGTTAACTACTCTTTTTTTGTCATTAGTGTCTTTTCGTTTCTAAGGCCCTCAGACCATTTCCAGGACCCCCATAATATGAATTTTACGCATTCATGTTTGTTCTTGCATGCATTCATGTCTATTTTCTTAATTTTGCATGCATGCATTCACAAAAAAATGCTTCCATTCATAAAAAAAAAAAAAATAGCATCTTTGTTGATTCTTATCTGAAAAAGCCAAAAAAATCGCATTGTTCATGCATTCATGTATAACATCACTAATGATTTTGCTTGGGAACATAAAAAATCAAAATCAAGATGAACTTTCTCCCACCAATTGTCAAAGCTGGAAGTAGTGCCCGGACCCACAGAAGCACGTAAGACTGCCATAGCCTGCCAAGAAGAAAAGACAGTTTGTATAGAAGTCCTCCACTATGTCAAGCCAATATCCATCTGCTCTAGCTTGTCTTCAGTGACCCTATTGTTTATAGTCCCCTGAATCCACGAGATTTGGTGCAAGCACCGATCAGGGTAGTACAAAACCTTGTAAAAAGGTCCCGCCAAACAGTGAACCCTTTGATGAAGAGCTGTTATAAATTTGAGAGGTCCATAAGAAGAAGCAGGCATGATGTCCCAAGCAATCGAGTGTTCCTCCAATGTGTTGATCAAGTTTGGATAAGTCTTCACCGATCGATGTTGTCGAGATCTCATGAAATCATTGTATCACTCCTGGATAAGCCCTATGAGAGAACTTGAGTAGGATGAAGATCTGGGACATGCTCATAGAACCAGATCTCCAAAAGAACTTTTCTGCATATAAAGTCCTGGTCCCAACAATAGCCAAAAGAGCTTAGCCCCTTGTAAAGGCAAGCTAGATCCGCCATGCCCAACGAAAGTAGTTTCCCATGGAGAAACCAATGCTTCTAAAGATAAATAAATCGAGGATCTATAAGTTCTTGGGTCTTGCCAAAAATGATGAAGGCGACCAAGAATAAAGTGAAGTTGCCCCTAAGATTGTTCAAGGAATGCTCACACTACTCAGACATGCTCGTGAGCTCATGAACTGCATCCCAAAAAGATCACAACATTAGACAAGGGACTCCATTATGCTACATGCGTAGCCATTCTGTTCCACTAGTCAGATTCTGCAAAGCTGTTCGCTCATCGTAAGGAGGACAATTCAAGAAAAAATGGTTTTGAACTGATACACCTCGAGGTGAGATAGTAATCCCCAGGATTGAAATGCACTCATCTAGAGTAATAGTTAGCGCCCCCATCGAAAGAAAGAAAGTGTTGGTATGTGGATTCCATCTTTTTGCCAAAGCCGAAATAAGAGGGCCATTGACTTTAAAATTGCAAAGGTGAGCAACCCGCAAGAGATGAAATTCAGTGAGATACTCTTTATGAAAAGGAGGAATGCTAGAAGGGATGATGCTCCATGAATTCACATCCCCTTCCTCCATCCAGTGGAATTTGTGGATCAACTTCAAAACATTAAATCAAGGAAAAACGTTATCCTCTTTTAACATTACCATGACAAGGGGAATAGGATTCACAAAAGCTAGAAGAAGCGAGATATGAAAGGCTCAATGATAGTCTGAAATGAAAGAGAGGCCTCAAACATTAAAAAAAAATTGTCAAGAACTTGTTAACGACAAATGAATCTGTCGTCAGCAAACATCAAGTGTCATAAGGAGAAATGGCAAGTTCATGAAATGTCATAAGCCCGGAAGGCAACTATCCAAAAAGATGGTTGAGAAGCCGAGATGTGTTGATACATTCATTTGTTGATAACAGAAATGGAAACAGAGGCAATGACACATTCTGCTCAACATTTGTCATTATTAGATCTCTTAGTGATACATTAATATGTGGTCAACAACTAACTCCTTGGGATGAATTTTTCCTTCTCAGGGAATTCCCATGTTATCAGTTCCTGCATTTCTGGGAATTGTTCTCATGCATTCTATTGTAGGGATGGCAGTGGACCGGGGGAAAGCAGGGCCCCGGCTCGCCCCGTTTGGGCCGGGGATGAAGGTTATGAAACGGGGATGGAGGTGGGGACGAAGGTTAAAATCCATCCCCGTTCGGGGATGGACGTATCCTTTTCCCCACCCCGTCCCCGCCTCATCCCATCCCTGCCACTTTTTCCCGCCCCGCCCCGCCTCATCCCCATTTGAACCAGGGATGGAGGACATGAAACGGGGATGAAGGCGGGGTGGAGGTTAAAATCCATCCCCGCCGGGGATGGAGGTTCTAATCTTGAGGCGGGGCGGGGGTGGAGAGCTTGTCACCCGCCCCGCCCCACTGCCATCCCTATTCTATTGTTTTCATGCAATTTCTCGTGTATGTTCCTATTTTTTCTTGTGCATTTGAGCATCCTCTAATGCATTTCTTATGCATTTAGGAATTCACTAATGCACTTATTCATACATTTAGGCATACACTAATGCACGTGTTCATTCATTCCATGCATATTGCATCTTTTAACATGTTTTCTTACAGAAAATCGGTCAAAACCCTTAGAAAAATCTTACCCATGACCTATTTTAGGAACATCCTGTAGATAGATGGACATTAGGTCCTTAGAAAGTCTCACAGATTGATGGTACAATATGAAGCCCATTTTACGAGTGCACCAACCTTCATAAACCCAAGCCTTGACCCAAGAAGCACCTTTCTAAAACAGAATCGTTCCATGTCTTTCAAAAAGGTCCAAAATATCTCAGTCCATTTCGATGCTTTTGCCCAAAAATCTTGTCTCTATCTTTGTCTTTTTTAAAAAGAATACTTTATCTTTGCCAAAATCATCAGTCGTCTTTTATATGATTTTCAGCGAAAGGCATTTGTTTCATCTTTGTCTAATTTCATTCAGACAAAATTTTCTGTTTACATCATTGAGTTCAAGGGAAAGTCCTCGTGTGAAACAATGTATTAACTTAGTTTGTAGACCAACCTCGTTTGGCCAGACCTCTCTGCGTATATGACAAGCACCACAAGGAGTCCCTCATGTTAACCTACGTAAATGCCTTTAGCTATCATCTTGCATCGTCAAACCGTCTATGTTTTTATCTTTGTTAAAATATCTCTTTTTGAAAATACTTTGTCAGAGCCAACTTTTTCTGCTTTTCAAAGCCTGTGTTTACTTCTTTGTTATTGTTCGAACTTCACACACTCGATAATAAAGAGAGGTATTTTGTAGACACCTCATTTTAGACGAGGATATTTTTCATATCAAAATCCCCAAATTTTACCATAAAAGCTAACTTAATATGATTTTTTACCTTAAAAACAATGTGTTTAAGGTTTTGACCAAAAGAGAAGGTTTTCAGCTTTTCAATGAGCTAAAAATCAATTTAAAATGACATTGAAATAAAAAATTATGACCAAATTAAGTTTTAGGATGATAACAACACATTTAATTATCGTTATCACACTTTGAATTGTCGTCAACATCCCCGTCATCCTGGTCGTGACATCAATATCCCCTAATGGCACATTTAATTATCATTAATGGCGTACATTGTCATCAACATATGTCATTCTCTATAGTTTGTCATTACTATATGGGTTAACAACATTTATTTGTCATTAACATAGAATGTATCATCAATTGACAACAGATTCTAAGCATTCTTTTCAAAAAGCGCATCCGGCCCTCATTTGCGCTGCTTACCTTCTAAAAATAAATCTGAATATCCATTTTTCCAAATCCTATTTACAAAAATAAGTTTTTATTCAAGGTAGCATGCCTTGGATTCATCCTAGCCCTTCATTTGAACCAATCCAATAGGAGCCATCCATCCATATGGATACCGGCTATGCAAAAAATATATCTTGATCCATTAGAAAAGTTGTAAATAGGGGGGTACCCTTCCTATAACAGATCTGATTTTTGTCTCCCTTAGCACCGTTACTCTGTCAGACACTTTGCAGAACCTAACCTAGTCTAGTCAACCTAGCCTCAACTATCTAGTCTAGCTGACCCAACCTAGTTCAAGCTTATATCAAGCCTAGTCTATGATCTAGATCCCTCCTATTTCATAACCATTTAGAGCTTGAACCCAGCCGAAGTGCCACCCATGCTACCTCGCTCATCAATCGTAGAAAGGGTTACTTAAGCCCGAGGTGAGATTTGGTAATTTTTTTATTTGTATTTGATATATTTCATTCATTTTCTTAAGTTTAGATCTTGCTAATGTTAGTATATTGTTTGTGTTTTTGTGTTTTTGTGTTTTTACCGAGTTTTGGTGGCTCCCACCACTGAACTCATCTTTTTTATAGGATTATACCTGAGGTATGTACTTTCAGCACACCGCCACCCCCAAAAACAAAGATTGGAGGTCCCTCGTGCAGCTGATCCATGCTCAATAGAGGTGGAAATGCGTGATATCTTAAAGAACAACCCCCCATATCTCAAGTTTGAATCCGAGTATTTGGATCTATTTTCTAAAATATATATTTTTGTGGAAAACCCCTTCTTAGTTATTTGTTTTTGTAAACTAAAGGAGGGATCCACAACTGACAAATGATTTAAACAAATAAAAAAATATAATACACTATTGAACATGCAAAGATAACTTGAAAACCATATAATTCTTCTACAAAATAATTGACTCATGCCAATGTTTTAGTTATTTACTAATTCAGACCGTTGTTTAAAAAAATAACTTATTCAACCATTACTTACTGAAAAAGTTCACTGTCGATGATTCTAAAAAAGTTACTAATGAAGTGCCACCGATGAATCACCAAAAATAGTTGTCGAAAATCACCAAAAATTTTGTCGAGGGAAGAAAGTTGCTAACCACAAAAAACATTAGTTTTTGTGAAAATAGCCCTGGAATGTGAACCATCACTTTTATTGACGATCATCACATATAATGCTTATATGGCTGAACCTTCCTTAATAAAGGAGGAAAGACATAATATCTTGAAGAACAACTCTCATATCTCAAGTTCGGATTCGAGAATTTGGATCTATTTTCTAAAAATGAAGATTGAAGGTCCCTGGTATGGTTGATTCCTACTCAATGAAGGAAGAAAGATGCAATATCTTGAAGAACAACCCCCACATCTCAAGTTGGGATATGAGTATTTGGATCTATTTTCTAAAATATATATTTTTGTGAAAAAACCCTTTTTTAAGTTCTTTGTTTTGGAAAACCAAAGGAGGGATCCACAACTGGCAAATGATTTAAACAATGAAAATAATATAATACACTATTAAACATGTAAAGATAACTTGAAAACCATGCAATTCTTTCACAAAATAACTTATTTATGCCAATATTTCAGTTATTTACTGATCCATGCTATTGTTTAAAAAAATAACTGATTCAACTGTTACTTACCGAAAAAAACTCAACGTCGATGATTCTAAAAAAGTCATTGATGAAGTGCCACCAATGAATCGCCGAAAATAGTTGTTGAAAAATCACCAAAAAAATTTGCCAAGGGAAGAACATTGACAACCACAAAAAAACTTTGTTTATGCAAAAATAGCCCTAGAATATGAATCAATGCTTTTATATTGACAATCATCACATTTAATGCTCGTATGAACATTCACAAAAACTAGAAAAATCCGTAGGCAAGTCATTCTCTAAATTTGCGAATCTTTGAAAACTCTGCAAATGAGTCAAAACTTTCACATATATAGAGAAAATTCACAAACATTATATGCGAATATAGCCATACATTTGTGGACCCCCCTAAGGATCATTTACTTAAAGGAGATTCGCATGGTAACTCACGAATGTCGTACTATATATGCAATGATAAAACATTATTTGCGAAGATTGATTAGAGTGCGAAGGTCAAGGACATTTACAAACATCAATTTGTGAATGTCACCACACATTTGCGGACCTCTTTGAGGATCGATTACTTAAAACATAATTGCATAGTAGCTCACGAATGTCGTCTATATATGCAAAATTTGTATGATACTTGTAGAGCTCCTTGAGAATCATTTACTTAAAAGGAGAGATTCACATGGTAACTCACGAATGTCATATTATATATGCAAAGGTGCAACCTTATTTGCAGAGATCGACCAGAGTGAGAAAGTCGAGGATATTCATAAATAGTAATATGTGAATGTCGCCACACATTTGTAGAGACCTCTTTGAGTATCAGTTACTTAAAGGAGATTTGCATGGTAGCTTGTGAATGCCGTCCATATATGTGAATTTTGTATGGTCTTTGTGAAGTTATGCAAATTTCAATTACAAGAGGTTCGCAAAATTGGTTATGCAAACTTTGTGAATTATATGAAAACATCATGCAAAAGTACTTTTAAGTAAGATATTATGAGATCGGGACAACATACCTATATATTATGTGAACCTATGGAGGTTCACATGTGTGAAGGGTAAAAATGTTATAAAAAAGACAGCTTTTGTGAATTTGGACACAGAGCAGATTTAAGAAGTTGTGGGGCATTTCAGAAAATATGTCATCTTGTCGTATATTTTTCGTATCTAGTATGGGTCATAATAGCTAAACTCGACCTCGGCAATTCCTCAGGAAGTGTTCTCATCGCTAAATCGTGATTAATCGGCAAAAAAAATTGGTCAACCTCGCCTTTTGAATTCCTTGACAAATTATGACTAATTAGCAAAATAAAATTTGTGATTAATCGTAAATAATCGGTTAACCCTTAATAGATCATTTTGGACTAATTATGATTAAAAGACTATACAATAAATTGTGGTTAATCAAATAATCATAATTTATTTCAAAATTTTGTAATCCAAATTTTTATTGAGAACAAAGTTAACATCTACCTTTAATAAACCCATGGTGCAAAAAATACACATGAACAAAACACAAAATTGATTAAAAATAATTTTGATATATTTTGATTATTTACAAAATGCTATTTAAATTTATTTATAATATGTTATCAAATATTGTTATATATATATATATATATGAATTTTAAAGGCTTCTTATTTGTTTACATTTTTCTTGATGAAATACAAATTCATTACCATATTATTTTTTTCTTTATTTTTGCTATGCTCTCTCTCTCTCTCTTCATCAAATGCTGAAGCTAAGTCACGATTATTCTATCATTTTCATTGCGATTTTTACTATCTGGCGATTTCATTAAGGGTATGTTTTAAAGTGACAAAATTGTAAGAAAAATGCTAGAAAATAAAAAAATGACAAATTTTTCAATTGTTCTAAATGAAAGAATTTTTTTCTAAAAAGTTTGATTTTTTATAAGAAAAAATTCTCCACATGAGGGTAGAGGAATTTTTCTTTTTTCTTTTCTTTTTGCATTAGGCCAACTGTTCACCCACAACACACTTCATTCTAGGCTGTTGACACATATCATATCAAAACTTGCCCTAAGTAATCGACATAGATGAGAATCGCCCTAAGTAATCAACAAAACATCATATCAAAACTTCTCATAAGCAAAATTTTCTTTTCTATTCTTGCTTCCAAATGTACCCTAAGTGATCTACATAGATGAGAATCTCAACTCCTTGGCGATCTGTGTGATTTATGGCCGAGGATAGCTACACTGGTTTGGGTATATGCCTGATACATGATATGATAGGGTGCCGAGTACTGATGTAATTATGAGTTAAGCACCCTAAAAAAAAATGGGGTTTGGATTTTTTCCTGGACCTATTCAGTTAGATGTTTATTGCGTATCTAACAAGTTGATGGCTCCATTTGCCTGGTCAGGAATAGGCGAGCGAATGGAAAACCTGGCCTAAATAGGCATCCGGTTCAACTCACTCATGAGCTACTTACCATGGTTGGCTCGCTCGGTGACTCGGGTAAAAATTCGCTTGGGGTCAAAACCGTGACTTGTTGTAACTCTGCAAGTCAACTCGGAGGACTCGGATTATTCAAGAATTTTTATATATTTTAAAAATAAAATTCCTTAAAAATACATTTGAACTATTCAAAAACTAAAACTATATAATAAAATGCATTTTTACTATTTATTCACAAACGTGGAAAAACTTGCAAAGCTTTAATGGCCTCCTTCGTCTCAAAATTACACAAAGAGTAGGCCTATAAGGACTGCATGAAAAAGGCCAAGAGGAAACGTTGCTTTTGAAAATAACATGCATGGCTAAAATTTCAAAATGCATGAGATCGCCTCTTAGGTCGGGTTCGGGTTGGGGGTATGCCAACCCGACTGACCCGTTTAATAAACGGGTTAGGCGGGTGGGTCAACCTGCCAACCCGACCCGCCAACCTGACCCGCGAACCTGAGAACCCGTTTACCCGACCCAACCCATTTATTAAATGGGTTAGCGGGTCGTGTCGAGTTACCCGTTTATTAAACGGGTTGTGTTTGCCACAGCCGACCCGTTTAATAAACGGGTCGGGTTTGGGTTGAGGTATGCTGACCCGCCAACCCGACACGATTGCCACCCCTAGATGGAATCCCATCCATGTCCTAGCAGACCAGTTTAGACCGAGTCCTAACAGACCGGTTCAGACCAAGTCTCTACCGAGCTTGGGTTGAGAATGAGTAATATAAAAACTGTGACTCAGTTGGGTCTCCACTCAAATGAGTCTCGGAAACCGACGAGTTTGCCAGCCATGATTGAGTGCCTACGAAAAAAAAGATCGGGTGCAAACGGCCCCCGCCCGGTTCCCCGATCAACTATATATATATATATATATATATATATATATATATATATATATATATATATATATATAGAGAGAGAGAGAGAGAGAGAGAGAGAGAGAGAGAGAGAGGGCGGGGGAGTCAAATAAAAGATGGCATCTCCGCACGCTTTCCTTGCTTTGGTATGGCTGCTTTTGGTGGTGGGAGCGATACCTGTAAGTGCCGTCAATTCTGCTTCTGCTTTCGTTGAGAGCGTGGTGTACAGCAACAAGATCGCCATATTCTCCAAGAGCTACTGCCCGTAAGTCCCTCACCAACCTTCTTCCCGTTTCGCGTTTGTTATTGATATCTGACATTAATTGGGTCGTCCTTTAGCTCGAACGACCACGACCCATTTGATATTTTCCCTTTGTTCAATTCTCATTTCTCTTCTCTCTATAGAAGATCTTAATCAATTTCGATATTAGACCAAATGGGTTTTGATTGGTGGCGTGAAAAACAAACCCTACAAGAGTTCGGATTCTGTTCCCCCCAAAAATTGATCAAGGAGGTTCGGAGATAGCAGAGTCGCGCCTACTCTTTTGGGGAATCCTTCTATAATGTCTTTGGTAGTTATATATTTGTGTTCTAAGGGTTATAGTATGATTTGGGGAAAGTTCGAGGGCCTTGGATTTTAGACCATCCTAGCAGTATTATATGACATCAAAGTTCAATTGCCCATGTTGGAAAAACGTATGGATTGAGATTGTACTAATCACTTGTTTGGCTGTCGAGATGAATAGATCTTAGTTCAGCGTAGCAGTGCCATGGTAAAGCGAAGGGTGAAATTCCCATCTTGAAGTTTTGCATTTTATGTCATCTGAAAATTATCACCCATCTCTCAACTGTGGGCAGTATCTAATTACTGTGTGTCATGTTTCTGGGGCATTTGTTTTGTATGCTTGAGAAAACTAGGCTTGTTTGGTAGCATTATCCACACTAAACGGCTAATGTTACTATTCCCAGAATACATTCTTGTATATATATCTCGTTAAAACTGAATAATAACAACAACAACAACAACAACAACAACGATTGGTTTAGAAATATGTGTGGCAAACGTTTTGTACTACTGAAGATATGGTACTATTGAGTTGAAAATTGTATGTGTGAGTTGTATAGACTGAATCCGATCACATAGACGTGTTCAACATAGTTTGTTTTCTAAAGATCGGACCTTGGATTGTGTTTTTCCAATTTAAGAATATGATTTTTTGAGCTGTCAAGTTTTGGTACACTTTGAGCCTTTGATTTTTAAAGCCCTTGAAAAACCTGTTTACATATCGTAATTTACATGATTCAAAACCCAATTCTCCACTAAACAAACACATCTGTGGGGGTTTGATCTGAAAAATAGTTGATTTTTTTTAAAAGAAGTTGGTTTCTACTCAATAGTTCCATACCTTCATTAGTACCAAATATTTGCCATATATGTATGTATGTATTAAATATTTGCTACCCTTGGGGGGAAGGAATCCCCTAGTGAAAAACTTTATTTTATTTTATTTTTCTTGCATATATGATATGACCCTCTAGATGTGATCTGCATGTTTGTTTTAGTAGAAATCAGCCCATGGATCATGTTTTTCGGCATGTATGCTGGATTTTTTAGGGGTTGAAAATCAATGGCCTATGTACTGGATCCTCAAAAAATTGTATTTTTACATCAAAAACATATTCTTACATTGAAAAAATATGATCTAACGGTCAACTTCTACTATTTTGACCTTGCTGAACACATCCATGGGTTGATTTCTACTATTGGATATGTTCAGCAAGGTCAACATAGTAAAAACAGACCTTGTTTTTTGACGTAAAAGTACTTTTTTGATGATTGAAAATTTGGTACATAAGTTGTGGATTCTTCAAGCCCCAGAAAATTCGCATACGTATGAGAGAAACATGATCCATGGGCATGTTTCTACTAAACCAAATGTGTAGATAACAATTGAAGGGTCAGACGTGCCAAAAAAAAAACAAAAATTTTGGTTTTTCACTAGTGTATTTCCTTACCCATGAGGGTAGGAAACATTATCCCATATATATTGACGATAGTGGTGACTATGATATTTGTAATATCTCGCAAATTTTGCCTAATTTTAAAATTTAATAAATATAATTTTTATTAAATAAGTATATTTTTATTAATTAAATCAAAATAATATATATATATAATATATAATATATAGTGGCTGGCGTTAAGTGGATCTTGGACCCATTGCCAAGATCCATGATCCATTTGTGATATGGATCTTGGACCCCTTACCAAGATCCATGATCTAGTCATAATATGGATTTTGGATCCGATGCCAAGCTCCATGATCCAATTGGAATATGGATCTTGGATCCAAGATCTGGTTATGATATGGATCTTGGACCGTCACCAAGATCCATAACTCATTTGTGCTAAGATAAATTGATCTTTATTTTAAATTTTAATATAACTAAATAATATATATATACATATACATATATAAGAGTCCTAGTATAGAAAGGCTTCTATTTCCATGAGGAAATAGAAGCCTTTCTATTTCTACAACACATGGGAGGTCCCCTTAGAGGAGTACCGTGTGCTTTATAAAAGCCATATGTTAGCCTCTCTCTCTCTATGCTGATTTTGAGAGAGAGGGAGAGGGCTGAAATACAGAAAAAGGGAGAGAAGAAAAAGAGAGGAGAAAGAGTCCAGAACCGTGTGTGTGTGTGTGTGTGTGTGTGAGAGAGAGAGAGAGAGAGAGAGAGACTTCTCCTCCTCCTTTTACAAATCCACACGCAAAGGTACGGGATTCTCTCTCCATTAATCTGAATGGGTAAGGTGTTTAACCCAGATTGAATCAAGCATGGGTTTGAGAAAAACCAAATTTGTGTTTCCATGCACAGATTTTTGATTTATCAATTTTGATTTATCAAACCTTGATTCTTCTCTGCTGATCTGGATATCAATTCTCTGTTTTGGTTTTGATGGGCCTAAGGAAGTGAAGCCTGCGTGTTTTTGGACTGGTTTCACGGTGGGTTTATAGATATTAAATATGTTTAGGATTTAAATTGTGTATATGTATATAATGGCCTGCATGTTACTTGGACTGGGTTGTTGTTGTTTCTGTTCATAAACTAAATTTCTTTTTTATCATGTAGTTCAAATCGTTACCTGTGAATCAGCATAACTGTTTTCAAAAGAATCGATTCCCTTTTCCCGTTCAAAGAACGGAAATCCTGATTGGTTTATGGTTTGGAAATTAAGTACTAAGACTGAGGAAAATAGTTCGTTATACGTAGTTTTCTGGACTGTTTGTTGTTAGTGCTGATCATGAATAATTTATATCTAGTTTTCTGGACTATTTGTTGTCAGTGCTGATCAGGAATAATTTTAGAACATGTGTGTGTGGTTATGCTGGTGTTGAATTAGGTATGTCAGCAGGATAGTGTTAAAACTGTTCAATGCATGATAGTTATTAGATTTGCTCATGGTTATTAGATATGCACATACATTATGCTTATTAAATCTGTTCCTACATGCTGTTTTGTTGGGTTTACATAGGTAGGTCATTGGTTTTTCAGAAAATCGAGGGATATATATCTATATCTGCGATTTTTTGTTCTTGAACAGGGTTCGCAGCATGGATATATATACCTATATCTGCGATTTCTGTTCTTGAACAGGGTTTGCAGTAGGGATATAAAAAAAAGATTGAGACAAAAAAAGTGATAGTACCTTTGTCACGATCTTTAAACACCACAAGAAAAGCTTCCAAGATCAAGAGAATCCGAATGGCTCTGATATCATGTAATGAAGTAAGCGAAAATATAAATATAAGTGTAGAACACTTAACAAGTCCAACAATAAGCAAAAACAAAGAGAGTATACATGCACTTTAAGTGCACACACATAAATCCGCAAAGGGATAATGCCAAAAGGCAAAAAAGGTAAATATTATTGAGAATATGAGTGAGAGAACTCTATACAAATGGGAGAGGGCTGAAATACAGAAAAGGGAGAGAAGAAAAGAAAAGGAGAAAGGGGCCAGAACCGTGAGTGAGAGAGAGAGAGAGAGAGAGAGAGAGAGACTTCTCCTCCAACGTCTCCTCCTCCTTTTACAAATCCACACGCAAAGGTACGGGATTCTCTCTCCATTAATCTGAATGGGTAAGGTGTTTAACCCAGATTGAATCAAGCATGGGTTTTAGAAAAACCGAATTTGTGTTTCCATGCACAGATTTTTGATTTATCAATTTTGATTTATCAAACCTTGATTCTTCTCTGCTGATCTGGATATCAATTCTCTGTTTTGGTTTTGATGGGCCTAAAGAAGTGAAACCTGCGTGTTTTTGGACTGGTTTCACTTTGGGTTTATAGATATTAAATATGTTTAGGATTTAAATTGTGTATATGTATATAATGGCCTGCATGTTACTTGGACTGGGTTCTTGTTGTTTCTGTTCATAAACTAAATTTCTTTTTTATCATGTAGTTCAAATCGTTACCTGTGAATCAGCATAACTGTTTTCAAAAGAATCGACCCCTTTTCCTGTTCAAAGAACGGGAATCCTGATTGGTTTATGGTTCGGAAATTAAGTACTAAGACTGAGGAAAATAGTTCGTTATACCTAGTTTTCTGGACTGTTTGTTGTTAGTGCTGATCATGAATAATTTATATCTAGTTGTCTGGACTGTTTGTTGTCAGTGCTGATCAGGAATAATTTTAGAACATGTGTGTGTGGTTATGCTGGTGTTGAATTAGGTATGTCAGCAGGATAGTGTTAAAACTGTTCAATGCATGATAGTTATTAGATTTGCTCATGGTTATTAGATATGCACGTACATTATGCTTATTAAATCTGTTCCTACATGCTTTTTTGTTGGGTCTACATAGGTAGGTCATTGGTTTTTCAGAAAATCGAGGGATATATATCTATATCTGCGATTTTTGTTCTTGAACAGGGTTCACAGCATGGATATATATACCTATATCTTTGATTTCTGTTCTGGAAGTATATATATATATATATATATATGTGTGTGTGTGTGTGTGTGTGTGTCTGCATTCTTGAACAGGGTACACAACAAGTACATTGTTAAGATGGATGTAATCTTATATGTATATATATATATACATATGTATATTTATTAATATAATATCCTCATATATTTATATATTATATTTATATATGTATGTATACATATATATATAATATACATAATATATATATATATATATATATAATAGTCAACCAAAGTTGACTCTATGTAACCATTGGAGAGGGTCCAACGGTTATATTTCTAGTCGTTGGATCCTCTCCAATGGCCAGAAAGGTTCTCCCCTTTTTCTCCTTTTCTCTCCTTCCCTATAAATAGGGGTGTGTGAGTGCATTGTAAAGTGGAAGAGTGATGGGTCGATTTTTAGGTTTTGAGTTCCCTATAAATAGGGGTGTGTGTGCATTGTAAAGTGGAGGAGTGATGGGTAGATTTTTAGGTTTTGAGTGTTTTGAGTGTTGTAGTGAGGCTCTTTTGTAATTTTTCATTTCTTTTGTATTATTTGAATTTCATACTTAATGAAATTGTTTATTTTAAAGTCTTGTGTTCTATGGGTATTTCTATTGTGAATGAGTGTTTAACTACGTTGTGTTCTTGGCTAATGGGATGTACTTCGGAGTGCATTGGGATCCGTACCATTTCGTGACATGGTATCGAAGCAAGGTTTGAGGTCTTGAGAAAGAATCATATTAACGGATGTTATATATTTAAGAATTTTGTATTCTGGTATGTATCTTTGGCTTTTCTATTTTCATATGTATGGTAAGTGTTTGTAAAAAGGGTTATGATAAAATTAAATGTTTTTGAAATATGTGATATGTGTAGTGAAAAATTATATTTTGCAAAATATGTGGTTTCTTAAAATCTTGTGTTTTATGTTTTTTGCAAAATACTAAATTTCATTTTTTAATGTCTCTTAACGCATGTGTGGACTTTTTTTTGGATTTCTTTCTTTGTGATGTGATGAAGCATAAAGATTAAAAGGATGTAATGTGTGATTCTTTTTTCTAATATAGATGTGTTTTCTATGTTCTCATAAGGTTTTTCTATTATCATGTGAATGTGTTATTTCATGTATGTTTGAGTGACATTGTTCTATTAAGACTATTTTCAGTGTTGGATTAAGGCATCTTTAGGTATATACCTCAAATAGTCTTTATTGAATAGCATAAGCATGACTTGTTATTATATACTCAAATAATTTTTTTGTGTTTATCTTAGTGGTTTCTTTCTTGAGTATTGATATTTTATATCATGCATCTTGGATATTATATTTTCATTGCATTGTGAGAAAAATCTCTTGTTTAATGCGATCATATGTGGGTGCATGGTTATGTATGTTATTAAAATCTCTATGGCTCTTTGAGAACATTTTATCAATAATGTCAATATTTTTATATTTATGCATAGCTCTTAGTTAGCTCCTAGTGATTTCGTATGTGTGTTTTTGCACTTGGCTCTTTTGGGATGTCTATATGTTGCCTTCAATTGCCTCATAATAGATTTAGATCTAAATATTATATATGTTATTCTTGTCTATTTAGTGAGATTTATTGGATCTGCTATATGAGATGTACCTTAGTTCACTTGTTTCTTGAGTAATGGACTTATGATTATTTTAAAGATTCTTAAGCATTGTATTTGCATGCTTATTTATTAAAAATTATAAAAATTGTCATAAGACATCCTATGTTGCATTGCATGTGATTACATCGATTGACATATTGTTTGTACATCTAATTGCACTTATTCTTATGATAGGGTTTTTATCTAACTTTTCTGGATTTGATTTTAAATTTGTTTTTTCACATCAATTATTTGATATCAACTCACCTATTTGGAAATTGATTTCCATTAGTATTTGTTAAAGTCTGTCAGACCTAGATTCTGTTTCAGAGAAACAAGAGAGAGAGATGGACGAGAGAGAGAGAGAGTTTGATCTTTCATTAACCCTAATCACCTATTTAAATAGGTGATTAGGTGGAACAAGATTACAAGAAGGCATACGTAATTATGCTAAATTACGTATGACCACCGCACCAGACTTATGAATATTACTTTTAACACTCCCCCCTAAGCTGGAGCATATATATCTATCATGCTCAGCTTGCTGCAACATCTTGAGAAACCTGCACTTGCGAGAAGCTTGGTCACATGACTAGTAGAAATATGGCCAGCCTGCACCAAGTCATGTATATAATGACAATCAACTTCAATGTGTTTCGTTCTCTCATGAAAAATTGGATTGTTAGCTATATAGGTAGTTGCTCAATTATCACACATCATCAACATTGGGGATGGAATCAACACTTGAAGGTCTTTTAGAATGGACCTAACCCACATCATTTCAGCAACTGTTTGAGCCATAGCTCTATATTCTGATTCAACACTAGAGCGAGCTACCACAGTTTGTTTTTTATTTCTCCAAGTAATCAAGTTTCCTCCGACAAACACGCAGAACCCTGTGGTGGACTTTCTATCATTGATGGCCCCTGCATAGTCTGCATCTGAGTATGCAATTATATCCAGGTTGGAGCTTTGTTTATATAAGAATCCCTTTTCAGCGGAGGATTTCAAATACCTGAGAATCATCATAGCTGTCTGCCAATGCACTTGAGTAGGTTTGTCCATGAATTGACTTATCTTGCTCAGGGCTAAGGAGATATTTGGCCTTGTTACAGTGACATATAAAAACTTACCAACCAAGGATCTAAAACTTTTACTGTCAATAGGTTCTGCTTTTTCATCATACATATGCAGTTTAGGATCCTTTGGTATATTGGTTGGTTTGGCACCTAACATCCCTGTTTCCTGCAGTAAGTCAAGTATATACTTTCTCTGTGATAGAACTAACCCCTCACTGTTTCTGGCCACCTCTATGCCCAAGAAATATCTAAGAGAACCGAGATCTTTTGTGACAAAGTGCTTCTGAAGATGAATCTGTGTCTAAAATGTCCTTTGCACTACTCCCTGTAAGAATAATATCATCTACATATACAACCATAACCACAATACCCGCGGAGGTTTTCTTGATAAACAAGGAGTGATCTGAAGAGGACCTGTTGAAGCCAAATGCAAACATAATTTCAAATAACTTATGAAACCATGCACGGGGACTTTGTTTAAAACCATATATAGCCTTTTTTAGTTTGCACACCTTGTTACACTCCCCCTGAACCTCAAACCCGGGAGGTTGCTGCATGTACACAGTCTTCGACAGCTCCCCATATAAGAAGGTGTTTTTCACATCTAACTGGCATAAACTCCATCCATAATTAACAACTATAGATATGACCAACCGAATAGTCCCAAGACGAGCTATTGGAGAAAAAGTCTCAAAGAAGTCAACCTCATATGTTTGAGTATACCCTTTGGCGACCAACCGGGCCTTGTACCTTTCGATTGAGCCATCCAAGTTGTACTTAATGGTGTAGACCCACTTACATCCAACGATATCTGCATCAGTGGAAGGAACAACCAAATCTCATGTGTCACATGAGAGCAAGGCATCCATCTCAACCTGCATCATTTGCTTCCACTTAGGATCTAATAATGCTTGATGATGATTAAGTGGTACAGAAGTGGCAGAAAGAGCAGAGATAAAATTCTTCATATGAACCCCAAGGTGTGCCTCAGAAACAAACTTGGAAATAAGATGTAATGTGCATTGTCTTTTACCTTTCCTGAGAGCGATAGGTCTATCATCATCAACATTAGACATCTCAGTATTGTCAGGAGAACTTACTTCTGAAGAAGGCAGTGATGTAGGTGCTGATTCAGGTGGTAATCTGCGAGTGTACACCAGAGGAGGATCATGATACCGACCAGTTGGGGAAGATTGAGAATGAGAGATAGTCTGAGAAAACGACTCCAAGGGAAAAGGAGGAATGGGAAGAGGCAATGTATCACCATGTTCAACATGTAGTCTGGATGCAGTGGTGGAAAAATAAGGAACAGATTCAAAGAAAGATACATCCACACTAACATACTCTCTACGGGAGATGGGATCATAGCACCAGTAGCCTTTTTTATTTTTTGGATATCCAAGGAAGACACACTTGATGGCTTGGGCAGATTATTTATCACGGTTAAATCCAAGTTTATGAAGAAAGGAAACACATCCAAATACTTTGGGAGAAATAGGGAATAGTGGAGCACTAGGATAGAGAATTTGAAAAGGAATTTGTTCTTCCAAGGATAAAGACGAGATACGATTAATGAGATAACATGCAGTGAGAATAGCATCTCCCCAATATGAGGGTGGCATATTTGATTGCAACATAAGAGTGTGAGCTACCTCTAAAAGATGCATATGTTTTCTCTCAGCAACACCATTTTGCTGAGATGTATGGGCACAATTGGTTTGAAGACGGATGCCATAATTTCGATAAAATTGTAATAATTCATTTGACTTAAATTTGAGAGCATTATCAGTGCGGATAATCTTGACAAGAGAGTGAAACTGAGTCTTTATTTCAATGACAAAAGACATACGAATGGAGGCAACCTCCGACCTTTCTTTTATTAAGAAAACCCATGACAATCTGGAAAAATCATCAACAATAACTAAGTAATAATGACACTGAGATCGACAAGGTACTCTACTATGTCCCCATACATCAACATGCAAAATGTCAAACAATGCTTGACTCGATAGACTCTGACTAGATGGAAAGGAGCTTCTGTGATGTTTGCTCAATTGACAGGCGTCACACTGAAAGGAATCAGACGGAGAAATTTGTGTGTGTTTTTAACCTATTGTTGGCATTGTGAATATACTCTTGATCTAGTTGTTGATACACTTGACTTTTTAGTGTCATTATATGTAGATAAGAGATGTTTATTCATACCTTCGTGTGTGATTTTAGTTCATTGTTGACATTATACTCTTGATCTTTTCGCTGATACACTTGATTTTTTATTGCCATTATATGTAGACAAAAGATGCTTATTCACACCTTCGTATGTGATTAGCTTATTGTTGGCATTATACTCTTGATCTAGTCGTTGATACACTTGATTTTTTAGTGTCATTATATGTAGACAAGAAATGTTTATTCACACCTTCGTATGTGATTTTAGCCCTCCGTTGGCATTATGCTCTTGTTTTAAGTGTCATTATATGTAAACAAGAGATGTTTATACACACCTTCGTGTGTGTCTTTGGCTTTTTAGTGACATGATGATTATACTCTTGTTCTAGTCGTTGATACACTTAATGTTTGAAGTTTGTAGGTCTATGAGATGATTGCTTGTGGTGGTCAAAATAGTGTTTTAATTTGCAAAATTCATTCATTATGGTGTATGGGATTTTTCAATCTCTTCATAATTTTTCCTAAACTCATTTGCTCTTTTATGAGAAATGATTGTTAAAATATTTTCATGTAGTTTGCATTATGCTTTAGTTGCATGAGTTATTCCATGATTAATTGTTTTGCATAATTTTTGTAAGTTTAATTAATGCGTTTCTAAGCATTTCATTAGTAAAATCCTGTGTTGTATTATGTACACCCATTGTGACTATTGTAAGCATTTGGTTGCTCTTGAAATTATTCTCACTTTGTATTCTTTTTTGGTAAATTGGTGCATGTGCCTCATTGGGATCCCTTTTTGTATTTTTGCTTGTTTCTAAGCATGTGCCTTTGAAATTTTGTTTATTGTTATTACTTACAATTGGTCCATAAGTGGCTTTTTTAGTTGCATGACTGATATTACTTCTAAAAATGTAATTGATCTTTGTGTATTTAACTTTTCATAATTAAATGATGTAAAACATTTCTTGTATCTTCCGCTGTGTAAAAATATTTTGGGATTTAAACTCTTTTGTGGGTTATTTCGTCATGGTATTAATGATTACAACAACTACAACTACGCCTTCATCCCAAAACAATTGGGGTCGGCGATATGAACCAAAAAAGAAAATCATTCTGGGTCTTCCACATGAATCCTTCTCCTCCAATCATTTCTATCCAATGCCATGTCCTCGGTGAGGTTCAAAGCATTCATATCCTTTCCTATCACCTCCATCCATGTCTTCCTAGGCCTACCCCGACCTCTTTTAACTAATATATTTTCCCATTTCTCCATCCTTCTAACTGGAGCATCATTAGGCCTTCGCCGAATATGTCCAAACCACCGTAAACGATTCTCTCTCATCTTATTTTCAATGGGTGCAACGCTTACCTTCTTACGTGTCTCCTTGTTTCGAATCTTATCTTTTATTGTATTTCAACACATCCATCTCAGCATACGCATCTCAGTTACACTCATTTTTTAAATATGATGTCTCTTGGCAGCCCAACATTCTGTACCATATAGTAAAGCGGGCCTAATAGTCGTCCTATAAAACTTCCGCTTCAACCGCAATGGCATTCTACGATCGCACAATACTCCAGTTGCACTTTTCCATTTCATCCACCCAACCTTTATCCTATGATTTACATCTCCATCAATTTCTCCATACTTTTTGAATGATAGATCCCAAATATTTGAAACAATCATCCACCGGTATTTCTTGCTCACCAAGTTTCACTACACTCCCATCACTACTTCATTGCTTACTAAACCGACATTTCATGTATTCTGTCTTACTCTTACTCAACTTAAAACCTCTTGCTTTCAATGTCTGTCTCCATAATTCTAACTTAGCATTAACCCCAGCTCTAGACTCATCAATCAAAACAATATCATCAACAAACAACATACACCACAACACATTTTCTTAAATTAATTATTGTTTGAAAAATTCATATTTCGGGTCTATTATGCATTAATGTGATAAATATACGTGTGGATTGAATAATGCATGTTTTCATGAATGCTTAAGAGTACTTAATGAGTTATGAGCTCATCTTTGAGATATTTTGTGTATGCATTTCTCTTTTTGATAAAATGCAATTATGTTCTCTTATAAATTAAAACTTTTGATTATCTATTAAGTCGAGTTTGTCAATGACTATCATGTTTTAAGTTAGTGACCATTCAAAATCAATTCTTACTTTAAATTATTTTGAGAATGTTAAATTGAATTATTAAATATTTTCTACATATTGTATGTTTGTGTGCTTGATCATCCTCTCTCCATAATGTATATAAGTATAGTTATTTTATGTTAGATTACTCTTGTTAGATCTTTTTGCCTGGTTCTTTTCAAGCATTGGTGATATTGAAGATCCTCTGTGTAATGGAGTGTATGATTGAACACCCTTTAAAGAAGCATAAAATGGATGAACTTTATGAAATCTATAAAAACATTTTATGTAATGGAGTTCTTCTTTGTAATTTCAAACTTATAGTGAGTTACTGTAAGTTTGAGGGGGGGGTGTTAAGATGGATGTAATCTTATATATATATATACATAATAGTCAACTTGGTTGACTAAGTCAACTAAAGTTGACTATATGTAACCATTGGAGAGGGTCTAATTTTGCTTTTTGTTTTGGAAACTGTGTTAACCTTCATTAAGACTATTTGATTAAGTCAAATCAATTTCAATTTATCGATTAAATTTTTATTCTATGTTTAATGCTTGTTGGGGTTGTGTATATTAAATCTGTAATGTGCCCCAGATCTTTGGGATGTTTTACGTAATGTTTAAAAAAGAAAAAAAAATTGCATTTTTCGAGGGTCAGTTTGGGGTCGTTACAATATTAAATATAAAAAAACATAAAAAATGAGGGGAAAGCAAGTGAAAAGCGATTTGAGAAGCACATTTCCTGTAATATAGGAAGCATGCTTCCCACAAATGGGAAGTGAGTTTATCCCTGCTTTCCCTCTTTGGGGGAAGTGTGATGCTTTTCACTTTGTAAGCGTGCTCCCTCCCCTTAAGGGGACACTTTCAGTAACTATAAGCTAGAGTATGGTCTTCTAAAATGTAGCTAATATTCTCCTATATATATAGTAATGATAGGGTGCTCTCAAAGCACCTACTCCCACCTAATAGAATCTTTAGATTTTCAAATTTCCTCAGCCATTAACACCACTTTCTTGATACCAAAACTACAGTTGAGTCAACAACACCACCCTCAATGCAAAGTGGCTGAAATCTTCCTAAAACCGTGGTCGGGAGGTGAACTACCACATTAGGTTCAGGAGCACAATGACACACAAAGTTTTAGTAGCTTCACGGTCCCCATGACCGCTATTCAAAATTCCCACACTGTGAAAGGAACATCAAGGAAGAGATTAACTATACTGTTTGGTTTCTTTTACCTTTCAAATAATTTTCAAGTTCTTTACGCAAGAACCATTTTGCAAATCCACATGCAAAACCAACTTCAAGCTCTGGCCCGCTATATTTTAATAGTGCAATTAATTTAGAAAAACCAATAATTTTAAAAAATAAATGTTGCAATACATAAAGAAAATCGACACAGGTAGAACAACACATGCTCCTGGCTAACATGGCCTGAGTGGTTCATATCTGACCACCACATCTCAAAAGTGATTTATGTATCTTTTGCAAAATTTTAGTAAACATACAAGACACACCTTGTTTCAAAACATGTTCACAATGCACATTCAAACATACAACATGAATGCACATAAAGCCAATTGCATACTCATGCGAACAGATGCTTGCAAGAAACATTATCATGATCAATTTCATGCATAAACATTCAAACATGAATATAGCAAAATTGTTCAGATATAACATACATGACACTATCAACACTCATTGGCAAATCTGATTAGATTGCTCATGCAAACATCTATCGACAACTTGATTAGATTGCTCATGCACACATCTATCGACAGCCTGACCAGATTACACATGCACAGAAGCTACCAAAACTGATTAGATTGCACCAACACAAGACTTTGGCAAATATGATTAGGATGCACAAGCACACACATTATCAAATCTGATCAGATTGCACACAGTATTATCAATGTCAAATCTGATCAGATTGTGTGTGCACAAAAAGTGTCAAATCTGATCAGACTACTCGGCAGTCTGATCAGATTACACATGTATACACATCGATACTCTGATCAAATTGCCCACGTGCAGACCGTGGCAAAAACCTGATCAGATTGTACGTGCGCAATGTGGTGCAGATCTGATCAGATTGTACCTGCACACACGCAATGCAGATAGCTCAACATCAATATTAACATAATTGTCGAATATGATAGTGTCCACAAAATGACATACAAAAATCAGATTTGATAACCACCATCAAAATGCATATATGAAAATTCAATTACAATTCACAAATTAACAAATAATCAGATTTGATAACAGTTAACAAAACACATGCAAATCCAATAATAATCCACAAATTAACAAATAATTAGATTGGATAATAGCCCAAAATAATCATGAAATCAGATTTGATAACAGTCATCAAGAATAAAATATAGTCAAATCTGATGGCAATCCTCAAATTACCACATAATCAGACTTGATAACAGTTATAAAAAATGATACATAGCCAAATCTGATGACAGTCATCAAATATAACATATGTTTGAATCTGATCACAGTCATCAGAAATAACATATAGTGAATCTGATGGTGGTCAATGTGATAATATAAAATCAGATTTGACAATGGTTATCAAATTAACATATAGTCAAATCCAATAGCTGTTATCAAAATTAGTTAATTTGATAACATTCCTCAAATTAACATGTATAAATCTAATCATAGTCAACAACATAACATAAAATCAAATTTGATAACAATCATCAGAGACACATCAATTCCTATAACAATTAACAGCAAAAACAACATGAAATCATATCTCTTGACAGTCAACAAAAATCACATCTAATCAGGTTTGATGACGATTAACAAAATAACGTGAAGTCAGTTCTGATAACTAACAAAATCACGTGAATTCAGATCTGAAAACAGCTAACTAATCAACATAAACCAGATTTGATAACAGTCATCAAACACAATATGTATTTAAATTTGATGACAGTTATCAAATACGATAAATAATCAGATTTGATAACAGTCATCAAAACAATATATAGTTAATCTAATGACAGTTATCAAATACAACAAATAATCAGATCGGCATGGCCATATATATATATACATGTATATTCAGCATGAAAAGCTATAAAAAGAAATCAACATGTATTTCATACAATAAGCATATCTAAAAAACAATAAAAGTTAAACACATGCTTAAATAGGGAAAAATTGATGGCATGCTCATGTCAAACCAAGAAAATCGACATAGACATGGGTATTTCAGGATTTAACACACTAGGAAAATCAAAAGCTCAAGAAATTACATGTATAGATACAAATTTTTGAATCAGATTTCCCTTTCTCATCTACACCTACACATGAACCAGGTTTAAACATATTTTTCCCCGTAAGAACCTAGAGAGCAACCCGTACCTTAATCGAACGTAGAAAAAGATCGGAAAAACGACGGATGTAGGGTGAGAAAGCTGGATTTCTTCCTCTTCTTTTCTTCCTTTCTTTTTTTTTTCTCTCTCTCTTCTTCGATTAGTTAGGCAGTGCCATTGGAAGGTGAGGTGCAGATGGTGAAACATGTGTGCACTGAAGAAGTTGAATTTGCGATCGAGTTACTGGCAGGTGAGGATTGCAGATGGTGATGAGCCAAAGACAACTTGTATCACTCGCTATGGTGCCTATGAATTTCTGGTGATGCCATTCGGGTTGATGAATGCTTCAACCACATTCACGATATTGATGAATAAGATTTTTTACCCTTAGACAAGTTTGTGGTAGTCTATCTTGATGACATCGTGATTTACAACAGCATGGAGGAACATGTCGGACACTTGCGAACAGTATTTCAGGTACTGAAGGAGAATGATCTCTATGTCAACCGAGAGAAGTGACTCTTCGGACAGGAGGATATCAGCTTCCTTAGCCACGTGGTGGGGCGTGGTTTGCTGCGCATGGACGGGCAAAAGATAAGAGTCATCCAAGAATGGTGTCCGCCAACCAAAGTGCCAGAGTTGCGGTCATTCCCTGGCTTGGCAAACTACTATCAGCGGTTCATCGAAGGCTACTCCCTCATTGCTGCACCCCTCACAGATTCGCTGAAGAAAAATCGGGTATGGCTCTGGATAGGAGCTTACCAAGATGCCTTCGATGACTTGAAGAAAGCCTTGGTCAGGAAACCTGTTTTACGCCTGCCAGATCACACAAGACCCTTTGAAGACCATTCAAATGCTTCAGACTTCGCCATTGGTGGAGTTATCATGCAGACAGGACATCTGATTGCTTACGAGAGTCGGAAGTTAAAGGATGCTGAGAGGCGCTACACTGTGCATGAACGTGAGATGACGACCATCATACACTGCCTCAGGACCGGGCGACACTACCTTCTTGGTGCTCAGTTCGTCGTTAAGACGGACAATGTCGCCACGAGCTATTTTTAAACACAGAAGAAGTTGATGCCCAAGCAAGCTTGATGGAAAATGTTCTTGGTTGAGTTCGATTTCACTTTAGAGTATAAGGTGGGGAAGACCAATGTTGCTGACGCTCTGAATCGCAAGGCAGAACTGGCAGTTGCCCGTGCAGAACCTTCTGAAGTTCACTTGGAGGGTGCATTGTTGGACCGCATCTGCGAAGGTATGCAGCAGGACACAACGGCGCAACACTTTGTCTCTCTGACACAAGCGGAAAAGACTCAGTGATTTTGGTTACGGAACGACCTTCTCGTGACAAAAGGGGGACGTGTCTTTGTGTCGCGGTGGAGAATCTTCCGTCATGAACTGCTTAATAAGTGTCATGATACACTATGAGCCGGTCATCCAAGTCAGGAGCAGACCTTAGCACTTCTTGAGTGCGGCTACTATTGGCCGCATATGAGAGACGATGTGGGGGTATGTGCGAACGTGCCTCGTCTGCCAGCAAGACAAGGGGACCAACCAGAAGATTGTCGGTCTCCTTGAGCCTTTGTCTATTCCATAATGTCCTTGAGAGAGCATTTTCATGGACTTCATTGTTAGTCTGCCGAAGTTAGATGGCTTCAGCTCCATCCTGGTGGTGGTGGATCGTTTCTCTAAATATGCCACCTTCATCTCAGCTTCGAAGGAGTGCCCCGCAGAGAAGACTGCGGAGCTGTTCGTGAAGCATGTTGTGAAACACTGAAGTTTACCAAGAAGCATTGTGAGCGATTGCGATGCTCGTTTCACGGGCAAATTCTGGCGTGAATTGTTGTGGCTACTCGGCTCTGATTTGTTGTTTTCAACAAGTTTCCACCCACAGACGGATGGGCAGACAAAGCGCATCAACGGACTGTTGGAGCAGTATCTCAGGCACTTTGTTAGTGTCAATCAAAAAGACTGGGTGAAACTCCTAGACGTGACCCAATTTTGCTACAATCTTCAAAAGAGTGAGTCTTCTTGCCACAACCCGTTCGAGATAGCCACGGGGCAGCAACCGCTGACTCCGCATACTCTAGCCGCACAGGAGAAAATAAGGTCATCCTTTGCCTATCAGTTTGTTTGAGACTGGCACGCGCAGACCGAACTGGCGAAGGCATTTCTGCACAAGGCGGCTAAGAGAATGAAGAAGTGGGTGGACATGCGTCGTTGGCCTGCTAAGTTCTGTGTTGGGGACCAAGTGTTGGTGAAGCTTTATCCTGATCGTACAGGCATCTTTCATAGATGGCACCACAGACTGATCAGGAAGTCTGAGGGACCATTTGTAATGCTTCGAAATTTTAACCCAAATTTTGAGGATTTTTTTTTTCATGACAGGAAACAATTCACTTTGTTGGGTTAAGCATTCACCATTCATTTCATTCCAAATGAATGATGAAATCAGAGTTCCGAATAACATGAATAACAATAATTAGAAAGTTATTATTCGTCATTTCGAGAACACAATAAATCAAGCATCTCGATCAGCACCTCATTCTGCAGTCGCTCATGATACTCTACTCTTCACCTGAAAATTAGTAAGATAATTGAAATTAGACTACAACCAGTCTAAGTAGAAAAATACTGTGATTTTGACAAATATACTAAGTAACAAGTATGCAAGGGATTTGTTTAATTACATGCAATAAGGCATGACACTAAGTATAGCATGAGAATATGAATATGACTAAACTACTGTACATTGCCAATTTCAGTTTCTAACTAGTATATATGAACACTAACCTGATCAAATCAGCAATCACAAGAATAAAGAATTTATTTCATGCTAAGTTAACTAATGACAGGTGAAAACGCAAAGTAAATAACATGAACTGAAGTATAATAGCAGGCTCAAATCAAACTCACAGATATACTGAATTTATTTTATGCTAATTTAAATAATCACATGCTAAAAGCAACTATTAATATGTTAAAGTGCAAACTTGCCAACTCTCTGCTCAACTGATGTACACAAGATGTTTTTTGTTAGTGTTTTTTTTTAATTATCTCGCGGGTACACGCGGGTCAAGGCAACTGTAACAGAAGAGAACATTCGGGTGTTTATTATGCATTGGTGTTTTATTAACCCGAACGTTCTAATTGAAATTGTAATCCTAAGGGAGCGGTCAGTAACCGAGAGAACCTCCCAAAGACCCAAACAAATAGGCGGCATCACTAACTTCTACAGAAGAATTTGGATTTACCGCCTAGGATAAATTTGGTAGTCTGGGTCTCCTAACTCCGAGAATTGAGGACCAACAAGCCATTGCTGCTCGAAGCAAGAAGCACATGTCCCCGAAGTTTTGTACCACCTACCATCTCTAAGGTAAGCCCGAATCTGAGTGGGTTGCTCTCTTATTAATTTGTATTTCCCGAAGTGTCAAGGTTTTTCATGTATCGAACCCAGTCGCTCAAAGACACTGGAGTTCCTTAAAATTTGATTTCTATTATCGTAGTAGTAGGCCTCAAATCATTCATACCTTCATAAGGTATATTAACCAAACTTTATCCATTTAATTGTGCAAACTCACTCAGAGTGCTCCGGTACGTTTAAATCGTCAAGCACGAGTGCCTCGATACCTTTAAACAAGTTAGGCGGAAATCATATTTTAATGTACTTGTGTATTCATGTTAAAACTTGAGGATCAATGCAGAATCCTTTATACCCTGGCTTGGCAACCCAAGTGTCAGCAATAACCGACCCGCAGGTTCGGTCAAGAGTTCATTATTTAGAGAGTTTCAGTTAGGTTCCCTTTTCAAGTATCTCACAAAGGATAGAGTATACGGCTTCATATCAGTATGCATTTCATCAAGCACCATCGTGTTAATATCTAAACCTAATCCTACTACATGTAGACAGTGTACAGGCATCACCAAAGTGTGAAATAGAAGTATAATATGAATTGAGTGAAAAAACATGTAATTTAGAAGTGTGCAGGAATCATAATCATCAATATTAAAATTTCCGGTATTACCCCTTTTTAAGCGCCTGTAATCAGTAAATATCATGTATTAGTTCTGACATGGTAGTTCAAAAATTAAAAATACATACTATCATGTTATGAGGATCGACACACACAACATTCATTACGTGTAACAGACTGCTAGCATTATTCATACACTTTAGACTCTATCTGCGATATGTAGTTAGCAAGGCAATCATTATAGTCTTGATTTTCTTCTGAGTTTAGTGAGTGCTCTGGTTTAATGTTTGAAAAGTAGTTTACCCAAGTACAGGTGAACACTCTGTGTACATATAACAGTGTAAATGGGCATCATATAATTTTTCAAAATCAGAAGTTACTGCATTGTTCATATGGGCTGAACACTAATGCCCTACTCATAACCGAGTAATTTTCACAGGCTTTTCCAGTAACAACAAATCAATGAGCACCAGAGACCCCCCACTTAATTGATATAGGAATAAAACACAGTACAAGCTACAACAGTTGAACCTTACAGTGGAAATACAACTTATGCAACAAAAGAAAATCATGAGACTTATCCCATACTACAGTTTGTTGTGTTATATAAGTATACTTCTGAAACCATCTACCATAAAAAAAAGTTTACTAGGTTCAGTTATATAATCAAATCTATATGCGTATAAAACATCCACAGAGTCGATTATATCCAAGAAAAACTCAGGGAAAGAGCTACCACTGTAGGTCTTAACAAAACCTTCCAGACTACATCAATTCAGACCCCTTTTAGTGTTGTTTCACACGCAGGAGTATGGATATGCAGTTAAACCAAGTTCATGGTTTCACTGCCGATCTTCCCCAAAATCAGTGGTGTTTAAATAAGGAAGCAACGACTCAAAATCTGTCACACTTGTTGAACCCAGGTTTTTACCCACACGATGACTGCACAGTTCTTATAAACCTTCTATTGAACCATAGAAGGAAAAGTTTAGCAGTGCATACCCGACATCAATACTCACTCAAAAACAAAGAAATACTTATGCAAAAATAAGGAAACCCCTTCCCCACTATCAGGAATCTAAAATCCCCAAATCGAAGATTTGGGGTTTTCGGCAAAACCAATATACCAGTGTTGTGAAAGGCGTTGAGGCGTAGCGAGGCGCTCCACCAAAAAACGAGGCGAGGCGTAAAGCGTAAGCCTCAAATTTTTTTTTGAAAACTTAAAAAATATTATAAAAAATATCTAAAAATACAAATAAATAAAGAAATGCTTTATTGATTAAATAACAATCAATAAGAAATAGAAAATCTCAAATAAGTTCTAAAAAATATGAGATTAACATATAAAAGTAACTAAAAACTGATTACATAACTGAAAAAATATATGAGATTAACCTACAAAAGTTAAAATATATGAGATTATTCTAAAAGATATGAGATTAACATATAAAAGTAACTAAAAAAATGATTACATAACTGGAAAACATATGAGATTAACCAACAAAAGATAAAATATACTAAGAAACCGATTATATAACTGAAATAACTGAAAAATATATGAGATTAACCAACAAAAGTTAAAATATATGCGATTATTCTAAAAAATATGAGATTAACATATAAAAGTAACTAAAAAACTTATTACATAACTGGAAAATATATGAGATTAACAAAAAAAAGTTAAAATATACTAAGAAATTGATTACATAATTGAAATAACTGGAAAATATATGAGATCAACCTATAAAAGTTAAAATATATGAGATTATTCTAAAAACTATGAGATTAACATATAAAAGTAACTAAAAACTGATTACATAACTGGAAAATATATGAGATTAACCAACAAAAGTTAAAATATACTAAGAAACTGATTACATAACTAAAATAACTGGAAAATATATGAGATTAACCTACAAAAGTTAAAATATATGAGATTATTCTAAAAAACATGAGATTAACATATAAAAGTAACTAAAAAACTGATTACATAACTGGAAAATATATGAGATTAACCAACAAAAGTTAAAATATATTAAGAAACTAATTACATAACTGAAATAACCAAAAAATATATGAGATTAACCAACAAAAGTTAAAATATACTAAAAAACTGATTACATAACTAAAATAACTAGAAAATATATGAGATTAACCTACAAAACTCTTATTGATTTTGTCTCAGAAGTCTTGTTGTAAAAAAAAATATGCGCCTCGGGCTTGCGCCTTGAGGCTAAGAGGGTCGTGCCTCGGCCTTTTGCCCCTCAAGGCGCATTTTTTATAACACTGCAATATACACTTGGAGATTAATACGTATGCGCAAAGCATCGTAAATCCTACACCTAAATCTCAAAATTTTGATTTGGGGATTCACGGCAAACCCAAAACCCCAATTTTTCGAGTTGGGAGTTACGACAAATCCAAAGCATGCTTGAAAACTTAGTAAATATGCGAAATCACAGTAAAACCTACCTTAGAATCGCGAATCCTTGATTTCGCTGCCGTGGCTCCAAGCGATCCCCTCGCTACAGTAGACTTTGTGCAGCCGTGGATCCGAGAAGTCCCTTCCTTGAACCGTGAACGAGAGAGAGAGGGAGAGATAATGAGAGCATGCGAGGAAAGGGGGGAACGGCAGCGGCGCTGCCAGCGGCGATTGGCCGGATAAGAAATAGGAGAGGGAGCGAGGGTGTTGGCCGAGGCCACCGGTGCGCGAGAGGGCAGAGAGGGGCAAGGCTGCGGTGAGAAGAGAAGGGAGGGGAGTCTGTTAAATAGAAGGGGCTGGGGCGACGGTTACCAACCGTGGGGGGGAGGATCGGAGTCGGTTGCTGCGTGAAAGGAAATTTCACGCAGCCGCCCCTCCTTCGCCCCTTTCATGTTTAACAAACATCGCAAACCCTCAGTAGGGTTTGCGGTTCTTTATATAATTTTTTTTTCACTGCTTTCCTTTTTAACGCACATACGGGTGCGGTTTTGGTTCGACCTAACCCGTGACCCACGACTCGCGACCCACCATATCCTAGGCGTATCCGGATTCATCCGAGGATCCGGACCCACATTCAAATATTTAACTTATTAAATATTTATTTTTTTATTTTTTTTAATATAACACATTAAAAAATTTGTGGATCCAATTACATTATTATGGATCTCTACTAACTTACTATGGATCCAGGGTCCATTGTGCTCTGTAAATCCCTTTAATAAATCCAGATCCAGGGATCCAAAGTTTTGATCGCACTCTAATTTGGAACCATGGATCCAGTTTAATATTCATAGATCCAAGCCAAATGTTTTAGATTTCCAAGCAACGTATCTCATATCCAATTTGAATTTTAATTGGATCCTTACCATACTTAAATCTCCGATGTTCAAGATCCATGTGAAGTAATGTGGATTCCAAACATCGCATAGGCTGTTACGAATTCCAAATAAAGTGTTATAGATCCGATATAGAAATTTTCTCTTTATTACTATTATGTGAAACTATGGATCCAAATAAATTATCTTGGATCCAAATAAATGTACTTTGACCCTTACGCTTTCGATTCAAGAATCCATATAAATATTAAAGTTCTGATGTCCAAGATCCAAGTAAAGTAATTTGGATCCAGACCTTCCGACCATATGGTTTAGGATTCAGACATTCGATAGATTGATACGGATCCAAATAAATGTTATGGGCTATATATATATGGTTTTTCCCTTTCAAGATCCGCTTGTAAATTTGTGGATTCGCCTAATAGATTTTGGATCCAATATTAAATTTAACCATGATTTCTAGGATTCAATATCAGAGATCCGATCCATTTACCTAAAATCCCTTATTAGTTATCCAATTAAAATGTTCGTGATCTGTTATCTAAGATTCGAATGGAATATTGAAGATCTGAACAGGATACTAAGAATCCAACATTGAATATCCAAATAGGATATATGAGATTCAAGTACGAATAAACAATTAAAACAATAAAATATCCTTGTAACAGCTTAAGGACATAAATTTTAAGTTCATTTATCTGATAAAATTTCACGGGTATTACACCATTCACCATCATCAAGAGTGGGCAAGCTGACTTACAAGCTGGACCTGCCCCCGGACTTCAAGGTGCACCCGGTGTTTCACGTGTGCAACCTAAAACCATTCTATACAGACGAGGGGGATCCAGAACGTAACGTCCCACAACGCGCTCCAATTCTGCAGAGGGCCCCGACAACACAACCGGCAGAGAAGCATCTCGGCAAGATCCTTCGTCACAAGGTCAACTACTTGGGCAAAGCGAAAAAGTATTTTGTGCAGTGGGAGGAGACAACGGAACTGACGTGGGAGCCAGCATTCTGGATGAAGAGCCACTATCTAGATGAAATCAGGGCTTACCATGAAACAAATGGCGCCGAGGGCGGCATATGATTTGAAGGGGGGAGCATGTTCCCTTGTAACCTACTTTGTACAGTTGTGTTTAGAGTCTATTTTGCTTTGGTTGAGTCATGATGTATGCTTTGAGCCACTTGTAAAATTCTCTAGGCCACCCTTGTACTTTGGTTCAGGTTGATCAATACCCTGAAGGGTTAGCCCGTAGATCTGAACTGTAATGCACCTTCGGGCAAAATAGTGAATGAATGCAAATGCGTTGGGCTTTCTTTGTTCACCCTCGTTGTGATTACCTTCAAGTGATTGCAATTTCTCTCCCTCTCTATACTCAAAGCTTCCGCAGTGGCAAGTGGGCAACCAGATAGGCTTGCAGCGGTAAGGAAGGGTCGTCGTGCCACATTGGCATGTTGAAGAAATAGGCCCACGACAGTGATATTCCTTTGAAATTTATGCATGAATTGGTTTATGCTATTTTCTTTATTGTTTGGATTTTTAGAGGAATTCGTACGAGGACTTCGGTTCTTACTCATTTTCTTAAAATTGTTTTATAGACACTAATGCTCAGTGATGTCTTGGATTAGCTTGCTGGAGACTGTGAGCCTTGTGACTGGTGTCTGAGTTCTGACATGATGGCTTAAATTGATATTGACAATTTTTTTGTCTTAGACTATTTGACAGTTTGATTAAATTAATAAAGTTTGATTTATTTCTTCAGTTGATTCAATGCACAGTATGGTTTGTGGTTTGGTATATTAAATTTGTGATGTGCCCTGGATCCTTGGGAGTTTTCCACAATTATTTAAAAAAAATCACTATTTTTACGAGGTTCAGTTGGGGTCATTACAGTTTCGCAGCATTAATGCATACTTAACAATCTTCATTTTTTGACTGGATTTACAACACTGATATGTATGCATATCAGTCCGCAAATCTGGATTGTTTCGCAGCATTAATGCATACTTAATAGTTTGCATGTTTTTTTTACTGAATTTGCAGCACCTATATATATATATATATATATATATATATATATATATATATATATATATATAAAATCTTCATAGTGGATGCAACATACATATATATGTTTGTTTACGATCTTGTTGGTGATCGCAGCGCAATTGTCTGCGATTTTGAGAATGTCCACAATATATATAGTTGTTTGCGATATTTACAGTGTTCGCAACACACACACACACACACACACATATATATATATATATAATTGTCTATAAGCTTGATAGCATTTATAACAAAAATATATATATACGCATGTTTGCGATCTTGATAGAGTTCGCAGCTGAAATAAGTCATGGACATTTATTTAATCTGTAAATTTTTAATTGTTTTGACTTCTTTGACAGTATGGTAAGACTGTTATACATGGTTCAGTATGCATTCATTAAATTGCTGCGATTGTACAATGAATTGTGTAATAAACATGAAAGATTAATTCTTTGGTAATGTTTGATCAATTGAGAGGCCATTGAGGGTCGTGAGAATGTGTTGCTTACGAAATATTAGATTGTGATTTTTGCATTGTAAAATGATTTTTGTTGGAAATTGGTTTTCCTAAATTAATTACACTGTTGAATTTGATAGGGCAAGGGTTCGAATTTGTTATTACGTATGGGTTTGCATAACTGATCTTGTGTAAAAAACTTTTAATAAATTAAAATGGTAAAAGAGACCAATCAATGTAATAATTTTCTTCCCTGGTGTTCCTCTGAATGGGTGGGAACCTTGGATGGCGGACATGGAGGTTCGTGTGCAATTGTTGTCCCCAAGAACCCGATGTTGGTTCATGTTACCGGCTATGGTTGTAGGAAACTTTCAACTACTTTGCCTGAAGGTGGTGTTATTGACTCAACTTAGTTATTGGTATACCAAGAAAGTAGCATCAATGGTTATGATATTTGATTGATGTCCCGTCATTAGGTGAGGATTCCTGATATTGGTCGAAGAACAAGTGTAAAATCCAGTAATTAAAATTGTCTCTATGTTAAATGAAGTTCAATTCATAGTTTAAATTGACTCTATGTTTGAAATGATTGATGGAATGAGAGTATTAAATTTGCAATGTGCCCTTGGTCCTTGTGAGATTTTCTGCAATTTTTTAAAAAAAAAAATCTGCATTTTTCGAGGGTCAGTTTGGGGTCGTTACAACACAGTCTTGAAAGTTCTGCTACGTGAACACCCAAGTCTTATAACAATTGTCTCAACCACATCAACTCAGAAGTCATAATTGTCATGGTATGGTATTCGGCTTTTGTAAAGGATAGGGACAACTTTTGTTGTTTCTTGCACTTCTATGATATTACAGAGTCACCTATAAAAACACAAAACTCGGTAGTTGAGCGTCTATCATTCATATTTTCTCCCCAATCAGAATCTGAATATAAAATAACTTTTAATGGGGAAGATGATGACAAAAATAAGTCATGATTAATGAAATTTCTAATATATCTAACTATCCCCATTACAACACTCGTGTATACTCTAGTTTGGGAATGTTGAAATTCACTAACAGAATGAATAGCATATGCAATGTCTGGACGAGTAACAGAAAGATAGGTAAGAACTCTAATCATTTGTCTGTATGAAGTTGGATCTTTCAGAGGTTTTTCATCATCTTTCTTCACTTTTGCATGGATGACCTCTAATGTATCAACTCACCTTTCATTAGTAAGTCCCGATCTTTTTATTATCTCAGTTGCATATTTGGTCTTTGATAAAAAATACTCACGAGGTGAATAAGCAACTTCAATTTCAAGAAAATAACAAAGAAACCCAAAATCTATCATGTCAAGGTTAGCCTTGAGGACATTTTTGATATGACTAACTCCCTGCGTAACTCCTCCTATGATAATCATGACATCCACATTGAGAATTAAAATTATTATACTTATATCAGAAGACTTAACAAACAGTCCAGTGTCAGTATAACAAGATTTAAAACTAAGTTGAGTCATCACACTACTGAAAGGATCGTACCAAGCCTTAGGAACTTGCTTTAAGTTATACAAGGCCTTTCACATGCGAAGGGCATTTTCTTGTGCCAACTGTAATCCTGGGGGAGGTTCCATATAGACTTTCTCATTAAGATTATTATTTAAAAAAACTTTTTTAACATCCATTTGAAAGATATGTTATTTTCTAATAGATGCTATAGCAATGAGAATTCTAACTGTGGTCATTCTAACTACCGGGGCAAAGGTTTCTTCATAATTTGTTGCATATTCTTGACTGTAACACTTTGTCACTAACCTAGCCTTGTATCTTTCTAATGTTCCATTATTTTTAGTTTTAATTTTGTAGACTCATCTACACCCTATGGTTTCTTCCCTATAGGTAATGATTGAATTTTTCAAGGTTTTTCTTTTTCTAGAGTTTCTAATTCATTATTCATAACTTTAATCCATTATTGATGATTCTTAACCTTATTATAAGAAAATGATTCTATATATATGAGTGGATGACCATAAGACATGCTCTATACTTGGGTTCAAAAGATTCATAGGACACAAACGTACTAGGTGTTTTGGAAATCCTCGTAGACCTTCTACTACTAGATGAATCTATGTCTTGATTTTGATAATAAGTTTCTAATGCACATGGATATGGATTTGAACTTCATTGTATGATTTTCACTATTGTTCTCATATGCATCATGAGTGTCATGATTGTCACTCATGCACATCATGAATGCCACCATCATTTTTCTCATTCATAATACCATTATCATCAACTTTATCATGCTCATCAATAAGATAAAAAAGAAAAGAATAGTTATAATGTTTCTTAGACTCGATCTTATCAAATCTATTTTGTTTTTAAAAAAAGGTAACATTTCTCAAAACATAAAGTTTGTTCTTTTCAATCCCATAACACCTAGACCCCTTTTGATTTTCGGCATATCCAAAAAATACACAAGGGATGGCTTTTGCGAAAAGTTTATCATTTTTGTTAGTAAGGGCAAAACATTTACAACAAAAAACTCTTAATCTTTTATAGTCGGGAGGAGTTTTAAACAAATTTTCTATAGTTGAAATGTTTCCAAGAATATTTGAAGGCGTTCTATTAATCAAATAAATCACCGTAAGAGAGGCTTCGGCCAAAAAAAAACTTTTGAAACATTTTTTGATATAAGAGTCCTAGTGTTTTCAATAATATGTTGATGTTTTTTTTTTCGGCTAGGCCATTTTGTTGTGTTGTATATGTGCAAAATCTTTGATGAACAATTTCATGATGATCAAGATAATTTTTTAAAACATTTGACAAAAATTCTCCACTGAAATCGGATCTAAAAATTTTAATATTTGCTTTAAATTGATTTTTAACATAGTTGTAAATTTTTTGAAAATAGTCAAACACTTTGGATTTGAATATAAGAAAATATATTCATGTATGTCTACTATAATTATCAACAAATATAACATAGTATGATACTCCCTTAGACACAACCGGTGCTAGTCCCTATACATCTAAATGTATTAACTCAAATGGTTCTTTAAAGACAAAATGACTAGATCCAAAAGGTAAGGAATTCATTTTTTCACGAATGCAATCTTTACAAACAAAATCCTTTTCATTACAATTTTCAAGAAATGGAAACAAGTGCAATTTTGACATACTAGGATATCCTAGTCTCTTATGTCAAATTTGTCTTTCTTTTTCACAAAATTACAAAAAACTTGCTTTGATAACTCTAGATCGTCCATAAAGTAGAGATCTTCACTTCTATGACCTCACCCAATCGACCTCTCGGACTAGAGATCCTACACCAAACAACCACCAGATGAAAAAGTGATCCTACATGCATGGTCAGCAAATTGAGAAACGGACTTAGTTCTCTCAAATTCAGGTCTAAGTCTATTTACAAATTGGTAGAAATGCACCATATTAATTTGTTTATTACGGAGCTCGATGTCCAAAGGGTAATGTCATTTTTGCTCCAAGAGAGCCAATTCATCTCAAAGTAGAGATAAGAGTATTGTAGTATTCTCTTATACTCGTATTTTCTTGGGTTATGGTTCGTACTTTATTTTGAAGGTTACATAACATGAGCCATATCCTTTAAAGAGTACATATCTTTGAGATATTTTCAAGCATTATTGGCATAATCAAGCTTAGCTAAGCTCACACATTTCTTTATGTCCACACTATTGATGAGTCATGCTATGATCTTAGAGTGCCTTATCTTCTATTTGTTTCATTTTTTTCATATTCGACAATGGCTTTGTTCATGTCATCTCCTTTGAGCGCCACTTATTTTTCATTGTCAACATTTGTAAACCTGAGCTTAGGTTCTTTCTCAATCTCATCCACCAAACCTTATAGACCCTTTCTTCAAATTTGATGTTTGACAATTGATGCCTACATCACATAGTTGGAGCCATTTAGTCTCACGGAAATAATGACAACGATCTCTCGGTCCTCTTCTATGGTGATGACCAAAAAGAAGAAGTTAAAGAGAGAGACAGAGAGGGTGACAAGAAGAACAATACTCTTCTTCCCCAGTCCACGAACTCACATCCACACAAAAACTTGTCAATCTTCTAAAGCTTTGATACCATGTAATGAAATGAAGGCGTTCTCACAAAACATGACCCATTAGGGTTCGTGCACAAGAGGCAATTGTAATGAAATAAAGTGCACAAACACAAAAGCCACTAACGGGCTAAATACAATAAGCCACAAAGGGCTAGCAAACAAAACTCACAAAGGGCAAGAACACATAAAAAAATATAATTGTTTTATAAAATGCTTAAGGAAAGCATTAACAAGAGAGGGGATGAAACCCTCTTTAAATAGGCCATAAGGCAGCTCAATAGAGCTGTTGGGAATCTCCCAACAACTATAATTATAGCTGTTTGGGATCCCCCAACAGCTACAATAGCTATAATTATAGCTGTTGGGGAGCCCCAACAGCTCTATAGGCTGTTTACAAAAATGCCCTTTCAGATTAGTGAAAGGGACACCAAACAGAATAATAATAATAATAATAGAGATTACAATGCTGCCCCTAATGGGAAGCTCCTATTACATAGGAAAAAATGATGAAAATGCCCCTGGTGGGGATTACTAATTTACAATCATAGGAACATAATATATATACATATAATGTATGTATATATACAACAACAACAACTACGCCTTCATCCCAAAATAATTGGGGTCGGCGATATGAACCAAAAAAGAAAATCATTCTGGGTCTTCCACATGAATCCTTCTCCTCCAATCATTTCTATCCAATGCCATGTCCTCGGTGAGGTTCAAAGCATTCATATCCTTTCCTATCATCTCCATCCATGTCTTCCTTAGGCCCTACCCCGACCTCTTTCAACTAATATATTTTCCCATTTCTCCATCCTTCTAACTGGAGCATCATTAGGCCTTCGCCGAATATGTCCAAACCACCATAAACAATATATATATATATATATATATATATATTTACATGTATATATTTTAACAGCAAGTCACACAACCGAAATATGTGTTCAAGCACAATAGCCACTAAAGGTCCAAGAGAACACATAAAAAATAATATTTTATTGAGAAGAGAATGTACACACAAATGCATAGTCTACAAGGGGGCAATGTGCCCCATATTTATATACATTCTAGCTGTTGGGGGCTCCCAACAGTTAGATTTCTAGGCCGGGGAGCCCCCAGCGGTCACATTGTCGAGGACAATAATGTCCTTGACAATGCCTATATAAGACACAAAATATACAAATAAGAAATAATGAAAATAAAAAATATGGGAAGACAGTTATGCTCCTAATGGGCAGATCCTATTACAAAGGTAAAATTACCAAAATACCCCTAAATGGTATTACCTATTACAAACACTTAATATATATATATATATATATATATATATATATATATATATATATATATATATATATATATATATATATATATATATATATATATATAGAGAGAGAGAGAGAGAGAGAGAGAGAGAGAGAGAGGCACCAACAATGAATAAATGAAGTGCTTAATACAATAGATTTAGCATATTATATAGACAAAAACAAGGGAACAAGATGCCCCAGTCTCCCATATTGCTACTGCTGCACCAAGCTAGCCATCATAGTTTTTAGTTATTGGTTAATATCCTGTGACATTGAGATCTCATTCATATTCCCAGTTATATTTGTAAGTGCAATTTATGCTCCTTTGGTTTTCCAGCTGTGTTTTTAGAAATATCTGCAAGTGGGAGGTCACATGGTTTTGATGTGATGAGTTGATCAGGTACATACCTTGGATATGAATCCATTGACTTGTTGCCTACCATGTTCATAGACTCTGGGGATCAGACTTTTGGCCAGGAGTCGCCAGTAATTATGGCTTGTACAGATGACTAGTTGGTTTCTGTACTCCCATATCATGTTTTACACATTTGTTTGATTGTTCATTCTTTGTGGCAGATATTCTAGGCGTGCTAAACGTGTTTTCAGTGAGCTGTCTGAAAAACCCTTTATTGTGGAGCTTGATCTTAGAGGTATTAAGTTGTCACAAGTTTCTTAGTTGGGATAATATTTACTATCCTGATGGGCAAGGAACCCCCTAGTAAAAGCTCTTAACTTTTTTTTAGTATATCTGAACCTCCAGATGTGACTTACATGTTTCGTTTAGTAGAAACCAGCCCTTGGATCATGTTCTTCTGATGTGTATCTCAGATTTTCCATGGGTTGAAAAATCAGTGGCCTCCAATATACTTAATTTCCTTCAAAAAAAAAACATTTTTTTACGTCAAAAAATATGATTCAAGGGTCTATTCCTACTATTTTGTCCATGTTGAACACATCCATGGGGTCAGATTTGGTGAAAACAACCTCACCCTCAGATTTCCAACTAGGGGATTCCTTACCTGTAAGGTTAGCAAATATTTTTCCTACTTAGTTGCATCCGCACATAAATTAATGCCTTTGTTGGCTATACGAGGAAATCATGTTTGGTATAACTCATGTTTCACAGTAAGATATTCTATACTTTTCAGCATCAGCTTTGGACTTCTTGTTTCTGATGGATATGAATGGCTGAATTTTTCAGATGATGGGCCTGAGATTCAGAATGTTCTTCTAGATTTAGTTGGCAGGCATACTGTGCCACAGGTTTTTGTGAATGGCAAACACATTGGTGGTTGTGATGGTTGGTTCCTGATGTGGTCACTTCTGTGGTTTTCCAGTTTCTCTTTTGTAACGAAGACTGCAGACTCATCTTTTTGTGGTTCTTTCCTACGTTCTGTTGCACTGTTCTGACTAGAGTTTTCCAAATTTTTGGTCAGATACACTTGAGGCCCTTGCCAATGGGCAGTTGGAGAAACTCCTAGGCCGAAGTCGTGAGGTAAGGCAGGAGCAAGGAAACAAGGCAGCATGGAAATGATCTATTGTGAAGTTACTAGCGATGTTGAGAGCATGCGTGAATGATGCCATCCACTCGACAAAGACAATGACCTGCGTGTGAAGATTGATCAGTAAACAATTATGTTTCTTCATTCTGCTTAACTGAAAATGACTTTTTATGTAACGTGGGCTTTCATTCTTGTGGACTGATTCTTTGTCTAAGGGTGCTCCATTATGATAGATACCCTTGATCTAGGTGCACCAGGCTTTCCATTCCAACTATTTTCTGCTTGAAATGTGGGAACTGAAATTTCCTTTTTGGATGAATTAAAAGGAATTACTTGGTTGTGTGTTAATCTAACTGATTTATGGACAGAATTATTGAGTTTGAAAAGCATGGTCAGACAGGAAATTGTCATGCTGCCGTATAGAAAGACCCGCTCCTTTTCCTCGAGTTCCTTGTTATCTTTTCTTGACAAAGACCTTTTCTTTTTGTGTAGTAGCAGCAGCAGAACTCCATTCAAAACACGTCTTTTCCAATAAAGCTTGGCTGTTTGTTTTTTCCATAATGCTGGCAAGTGAACTTACTTTTGTTGGGAGAAATGCGGAAAATGTCTGTACGAATAATTTGACACATTTTCTTAAAAACCTTACAATTTTTTATATTCTCCCGATGTCCAAACTTGCGAATATTCAAACATCGTTAGGACCTTTTTATCTTTCGCAACTGTGAATTGATGGCTTATTTTGATAAAATTGTACAGCCCGTTAGTTAGTGTAAACTCACTTAAATCCAAAATGCATGTTTTTTTATGCGGACCTTATGAATTTACATAAATTTATTTGCAAATTTTTGGTGAAACTGAAACCACCAAAATTATAAATATCTTACGTTTTCGCATATACGTCAATATTTTACATAAATATATTTGTGAGCCTCCTCTCGCAAATATCCTACTTTTTTGCATATACTTTACAAAATTGCATAAATATGTGTAAAACGCCAAAAACCACTAAATTTGCAAATATCTTATTCGCATATACTTCACAAAATCTCTCTATATTACAAATATCATACTTAAATATTTGAGAATGGCATTGGTCATTGTTGCAATGGTTGAGGCATAGCCAACCTCTGCAGATAAAATCTAATATAGTGGCCCTTCTGGCCACAATGCAAGCACGCTCCAATCCACGTGATCTCGTTGACACCTTCGATATTACCCAGTGGGCTGCCTCTACTGTTGTATGCCTCTGAACCTATGTGGCCTCTGGTTCTGCCTGTGTTGGTTCTTTTGTAATGGTTTCTTAAAGGATCTTTTAGAACCCTTCTTCGCTCCTGATAAAGATGGGTGAGAATTTGTTTTGGTTTGAATCTTCTTAGAGGACCTCCAATGCTTGTCCAGAATGTTTAGTGTAACGCCCCGAAATTTAAACCAGATTTTTGAGATTTTTTTTTTTTTAAAGCGGAAACAACAATTGATTCCAGGGTTAAGCATTTCAGAACGATACAGGAAGGTAAAAGCAAACCACACCATTTATTTTTATTTCAATAATAATAGAAACTAACTTCAGAGTTTTCACATTATGAGTCTCAAACTAAAATTTCCAATTTGAAAGAAAGTAGGATCGCCAGGGAACAAATAGATCAAGTCTTGGTCAGTGCCTCATCCCGCTTCGCTCATAGAACTACTCTGTGCCTGAAAATGATAAAAGTTATAGGAATTAGACTACCACGTCTAAGTAGGAAAACTGTAATTATTCTTGCAAGTAGATCACGTGTCAGGTGTGTGATGTGGGTGTCGTGTTTGATTTCCAGTCTATACATAAACACATAAAGAAGTCGATGCAACAACAATAACAAACATATATCTAAGTAGAGGAGTAGATTATGCAACTGTTATGGTTAAGCATGTAAAGCATTTTATGCAGCTACAACAATCAAATAAGGCATTAAGCAATTAAAGCATATTTTGTAACAGAACTAACAATAACATGCATAACATATATATAACATCCACAATATGAATTCAATTAACTCATATATGCACAGTTTAGGATGTCGTTTCATCATAAGCATCGAGCACGCTGAAAGAATATGCAAATGTCTCCTTAATGACTTCAACACAGTGATACCTAACTGTTCTAGTTAATGTTTATCTTTTCTTATCCTACGGGTACACACGGGCCAAGGCAACCATCACAGAAGAGAACGTTCGGGGGTATATTATTCAAAGTTGTTTTATTAACCCGAACATTCTAACTGTGACTGAAATCCCAAGGGAGCGGCCAGTGACCGAGAGAAACTCCCAAAGGCTAAAACCAAAACAGGATGCATCCCTAACTTCTGCAGAAGAACATGGAACTACCACGTAGGACACATTTGGTAGTCCAGGTCCCCCGACTCTGAGGACTGCGACCAACGAGTCGCTTTACGCTCGAAACCAAACACATGTCCTCAGAGTTTTGTACCACCTACCCTCTCCAAGGTAAGCCTGAATCTGAGTGGGTTAATCTTTTTCATTTAATTATTTTCCCGAAGTATGGGGCATTTCTCAAACTTCTTTCTACTATCATAGTAGTAGGATTCTCAACCTTAGTCATTTTACCAAGGTGCATAGAACAGTCTCAATCATTTGCCATATTAATTGCATAACCCACCCAAAGTGCTTCGGTGCCTTTAAACCAGTCAAGCACAAAAGTTATTATTTAATTTCCTTATCAATATACTTGAACCAGACCACGTACCTACATTAGGTACTTAACCCGTATCGCCCCTTGGGCAAGGTTTCCCTAAACAATTTAATTTAAGTTTCTTAGTAGTATTATGATCATTATTCTAAATGCTTCGGTACCTTTAAATTGTAAAGTACTAAGACCCGGTACCTTTAAACCAGTCGGTCGCACAACCTTTATGATTAAGTTTTCATCATTTTTTTTCTTGCCATAACACGCAGGCTAGTAGCCCAAATACCTGTATCGGGTAGTCCAATCTGTCTTGCCCATTAGGCACGGCACATGTCTAAAGATTGCAGCGTGCACCAGGTTATGTGTTGAGTCAACCTCTAATATATAACAGCTTCTATGTATGCTCAGCATAGTTTATTATCCTGTAGGGTCTCAATATTGAAATGAAAATTTCCCACAAACATGGTAACTACCAGTATCTTCAACAGCTAACATGAGTTATCATAAGCATGCCATATCTCACAGCATAATACATAGACAAAAATAGGCTAACAGGAATTTACCTAGACAAATTAGGGTTTACATAATGAAATAGTTTCAATCGGCCAACATAAACATGCTATATTTTACAGGATGAAACCATTAGCATCTGTCAACATAAATTATGTTGTGTTTAACATAGGTTTACAGAATAAATTAATCAACATCGGCTGATCATAAACTATGCTAAGTTCAGCATAACTTTACAGAATAAAGTAATCCACATAGGTCAATCATAAACTATGATGGTTCAGCATAGCTTTACAGAATAAAACATTCAACCTCGGCTAATCATAAACTATGATAGTTCAGCATAGCTTTACAGACTAAAACCATCAACATTGAGCAATAAAGAGAATATCAAGTGGGTTGTCGGAATAAACATGGAAAGCTTACAATCACAAAGTAAAAGTTGTACTAATCGGCCAGAACTACGATCTCCTTTCACATCAGTTGATTGTGGAATTGGATATTTGTACATAGTAGTGTTTCATTAGCTTATTATGATATAGTACTTTATTAGTTTATTGTGATGTTTGCATTGACTCATAAATATGATGAATCTAAGTTTCGTACTTCTTAGCTTTTGTACTTAAATTCTAGTTATATCACTAAATGTTATGTAATTATGAAATATATATATATATATATATTTTTGTAATATATATAATATATTTTTGCTATATTGAATATAAAATAGAAGTTAACAAAACCTGCAAGTCACTTGACCAGGCTGAGTCCCACTCCCACATCAAGACTGAACAAGTGGAGTCATGACTCAATGGGTTATAGATTGGAACGGATGCATTCAGCCAACGTAAATCAACACAAGCGTGATATATGTTTCAGAATAAGAAAGATATGATCTGTTAATCAAGATTTTCATAAGCCTAATTTGTATTACAGCATTAATTATAAAAAAAATCAACATTCTTCATCACAAGTCTGGAAGAAAACCCCTCCAAATTTGGGTTTATTCACTGCTACCTCCAAAGTCATCTTTTTACGAAACTCTGAAACACGGACATTCCCCTCTTTATCTTTTTTTTTTCATAATAATCTGAAACCCCCAAATCGCAGATTTGGGGTTTTCGGTTTGGGGTCGACAGACGACCCTAAATTGGGGGCCCCCTTGAACAACAAGGAACATATACAACTATTTAGGGATTCGAGAATCCCCTGACAGGACTCAGCCAAAAATTTTATCCCATTCGTAGTCCCCTCATTTTATTATACGCACCCCCCTTTAAATCAGTCGATTTGGGTTTTAGACAACCCGCACCCCACCAAACCCATGATTAACCTGAAAAACAATCACAGAAACCCTACCATTTTCCGGCGAAGTTGTTGCGGCAGCTACGAGAGGAGGTCGGTTGCGTCTCCTGACAAGGCTTCGAACAACAGGCCCAAGCTCAGGGGGGTGATCCGCGGGTTAGAGAGAGAGAGAGAGAGATTGGGATATTGAGAGAGGGAGAAAGAGGGTTTCGGGGGTCCCCCTTTGTAGGAGGGTGGCCACCCGAAAAGGAAGGGGAGCATACTTTCCCGGTGGTTGTGGTGTGCTCCCCCACCTCCCCAACTCCTTACGTGTTAGGGTTCAGCTGAACCCTAACACCCGATATATCGGGGGAGAAGGTCCCCCCCCCCCCTTGTATTTTTTTTTATCGGGCAACCCCTATCGGGTTGCCCCTTTATTTTTATTCTTTTAACCCCCAATCGTTTCCTTTTTGCAGGGTGTGGGCCGGGTCCGGGTCCGAATCGCGACCCGCGACGCTGGACCCGGTAGCGATTTGGATCCAAAACCCCACTTATATATTTATTTTATTTATTTATTTTTTCTTATTTACTTATTTTAATATTTAAATATGTTTATCTTGTATAATAGGTGTCACATAGATATGGGTTCTGGATCCGTGCCCAGATCCGCCCATTTTACTCCTAAAATGCTAAAAATTTTAAATGTAAATATTGCGATTATTACATTTAGTGCCTCGATCGCCTCCAGCATTGTTTGAGATCGTCCCCCAAGTACCTTGTTGTGAAGCCCATCATTGAGTCCTCGGGCGAACCTCAGTGGTCATGCCTTCTCCGTCGAGAATGTATTCAGGCAGTACCTCTCAAGATGTTGAAACCTACTCGAATACACTATCAATAAAGAGTTGCCTTGCTTCAACTCCAAAATTTCTAGAGCCTTCTTATCCCTAGTGTGCTCAGGAAAGTACTAATCCAGGAATGTTTATCTGAATTCCTCTCATGGAATTGTGACAACTTTATCAAAACAGATTTGCTTAGTGGTCTTTCACCACTTAGATGCATCCTCAATCAATCGATAAGAATTGTACAAGGTCTTCTTGTTGTCAGGAACAACAAGAATCTTGAACACGTCTTCGATCTTCTGGATCCAACTCTCAACACACTCTTGGTCTGATTTTCCAATAAACAAAGGGGGATCCAGATCCATAAACTTCTTGTATGTCACTCTCTATGGAGTCTGCATTTGCGCAGACTGTGACAGGGTAGTGAGGGTCTCTATAATGAAATCTCTCTAGCTTACCCAGTCTCCAGGGTATCTCAACGTCTAAAAATATAGAAAGATAGTCTATAATTCAAAGTAAGCATTAGTATGCAAAACTGCGTACTCTAAATAAATGCGTGCAGAATTTAAATAAAGTATGAGTATTGCAAAACCATGTACTTTAAGTAAATCATACTTTATATATATGCATATATTTACACATATAAAAAAGTAGTGTCTGCTAACAGATCATCATAAATAAAGTGAAAGTATGCAAAAACTACATACTTTAAATAAGTGTATGCATAATTTAAATATAGCAGGAGCATGCAAAACTGTGTGCTCTGAATAAATATATACATATATATAATTACGCGTATAACAAAGCATCATCCACCAAAAGGCCATCATAAATAAAGCAGAAGTACATAAAACTGTACACTTGAAATAAATGTGCAATTTAAAAAAAATCAAGTACACAAAACAACATACTTGAAGTAAATGTGTATGCATCTATGTATATATATAATAATATATGTATATATTTGGCATAAATATAAATACATATATTAGAGGTGTTCAACCGCCATCATCGCATGGATGTTTTCATACCCTAGAGATAGTATGAATGTTTGACAATTCTGAGCATAGGTGTAAGCTTGCATTTGCCTCGATATTCATGTTGGAGGTACAAAATTCTCGTAATTCATGCCAATTTGAAGTGCTCAAAATATTTTATGGAAGTATCTAAAGAATGAGGGTTGTAAATCCATCTCTAGCAAAAAAACAGGTGACTATCACGTTGGTGGGGTTGAACTCATACTCTATTCGAGTTGCTTGGACCAAGCTAGGCCCGTCGAGTTTAAACTTGGGTTGGCTTGGTTTCAGGGAGGACCGAGTTGGCTCAGTGCTTTTAACAAGACTGAGTCGAGCTCAGTTTTAACCGAGCTCAGCTCATCTACCATGCAAGAGGCAGCCGATGGCTGCCTTTGACAGAGCCGGGCTCGACCCGTGAAAGAACTGAGTTGGGCTCAGTCTTAGCCGAGTTCAGCTCGGCAAGGCTGGCTGAGAGGCAGCGACTTGTAAAACTCAGAGAGGGGGAGGCGGAACCCATGATCGAGCCAGACCCAATTTTTAAAAAGAAAAAAAGAAGGGAGGGGCCCGAGCTGGGCTCGGTGTTAGCCAAGTTGGGCTCAGTGTTAGCCGAGCTTAGCTTGGCTATGCCTGAAAAAGATAGAGAGGGAAGGAGTGTCACGGCGATGCAAGCACCATCGTGGCTTCCTCGCCACTGAGCAGTGGGGCCTTGCCCACCTCAGACAGTGTGATAGGGGTAGGGAAGACCCAAGCTCTACTTGAGTCAACCTATATCGGCAACAACCCTGGTTGTTGTCGTTGGGCGCTATCGAGAAGGCCAGAGAGAGAGATCTGATGAAAGGGGTGGCAGAGGCACCTAGACTTGGGTGGCCTTTGGCCAGCCCCCCTTCTGTCAAGTTGGTGGTAGCAACAATAGGGTTATTCCATGCATGCAAACATGAAATTATTTAATGCATGCGAATGTAAATAACATTTATTAGGTATACATATTTAACTTGAAGCATGTGCATCACTGGCACCCATAGGGGTTCTTAACAACCCCAACTCATTCCAGATCTAACCCTTACACATGTATGCCTTACGGTATGAAGAAGCACAAGCCACACCCCATAATCATAAGTATCCAAGTTTGGTTCCTTGAACTGTAGGCTCTAGCATGAGCCAAAAGTATTCATCGTATGCATACATCATATCATGTGAAATATCGTAAAGAAAATAAAATTATCGCATGCTTTGACATCACACCGCGACCACATAAAATATTGTATTTTATCAAAGATTCAGGTTTTCAAAAGTCAACATATAGGTACTTGAAAACCAACAGGGGTAATTAGAAAAAAATTATCTGGCATACATCATAAATGATACCCAAACCTCAAGTTGGGATAAACCTGATTCCTCATATGCATATCACAAAACTCGATATATGTTTGATCGTAGTCCACATAATCGAAGTCTCACAATTGCTTAGTCAAAATATTTCAATTGTGTATGTTAGAAGCGTATATGCATCAAAACCCCTTTTGGATAATTTACATTTCAAAACATGCATAGACAATGTTTTTGAAAAATCTAACATTCATATATGCATTATTGAGCATTTCAAAGCATCTAGAAATCACGGATATGTGAAGATATCCAATTTTAAACCTTAAACGTGTATATTTTCTTTCACATATGCGTACACGATTTAAAAGCTCATAAATTTTTACATGTGTACTTAAACGTGCATGCATCATCAAAGTTCGTAACTTACGTAATTTTATGCAAGCTCGTAAAACATGTAAGAGTTCATGTGAAAGTTCGTAAACATGCAAAAGCTCATAATTATGAAAGAGCTCATAAATATTTCAAAAGCTCATAATTACTTTAAAAGCTCACAAATATTTCAAAAGCTTGTAAAGATTTCTCCTTTTCATTATTTTTAACTTTAATCAGGTAATATATATTTACGCATGTGTATGTTAACACACATATTCTATAATATGAAACATCTAAATCTCAACCATACATAATTCAAATATGTATTTATAGTATTTTATATATATTTTCATATATATATTCTTGTCCTTTACGTAGTTTCAAATCTTGTATATACATCTAATCAACGGGGTTCCATGAACCACAACTCCATTGAAAACTTTGACAATCATTGCATGCATACATATATATTTTTGTTCATGAAATATTCCATGTACGTGAACAACTCTCAATGCATATGAATATCATATATTTTATTCATAAAATCCATTTCATGCGAACATATATATTTTATTTACAAAATCCAATGCATGCGAATATCATATATTTTATTTGTAAAATCCAACACATGTAAACATATATATTTTATTTATAAAATTCAACTCTTATGAATATCTATATTTTAATATTATATAATTTTCATGCAATTGGCATAAGAACCCTACACTTGCATGCATTAGAAACGAACAATCACCAGAGTTAGTATAGATTTTACCCTACATCAAAATGTGTGAGGCTTGCAGAACTTCGGTTAGAATGGCAGTTGCCAAGGGTGTCGTGGTTGCTCCTGATATAACTCGAGTTTGATTTAGCCAATCGAGAGGGAGGAAGGTTGGCCCTTCCCTGTTGGTAGTGGCGCAACCGGAAGAAGGGCGACGCCGGCCAAAATAAAGGAGAAGGGGGTGTCGGCTAGGGGGTGACTTCTTCTCACCGAAAGAGTTGGGTGAGGGTGGCCAGCGTGAACCACCATGTGTGTGTGTGTGTGTGTGTGTGTGTGTGTGTGTGTGTGTGTGTGTGTGTGTGAGAGAGAGAGAGAGAGAGAGAGAGAGAGAGAGAGATATCCTTGGGAGTGTAGAGAGTGAGGGAGGGGAGGGGTGCCTTTTATAGGCATGAGGAGAGAGTGGGGGTACATGGTAGGTGAGGAAAAATAGGAAAAGGGGTATAGGGTGGCTATAGGGTATAAGAGTGATGTATGATGGGTAGGTGAGATGGGATGGGGTTAGGTGGGATGTAATGGGGAGTGTATTAATTGAGATCCATTTGGATCTTATTAGATATATGGATTCAAAATCTAAGTTATTCCCTTATATATTGATGATATCCATTTGGGTCTCAAATGGATTCAAATCTCATTTATCCAATATTAAATATTAATGAGATCTATTTGGGTCTCAAATGGATCTAAATCCAACTGGATCCCAAATGGACCCAAATCATTTTAGCTTAGTAAAATCCATTTGGTTTTCAAATAGATCCAAATCCCCATTTAGCTTTAGTTAGATCCATTTGGGTCTCAAAGGGATCCTCAATCCATTTTTATTTAGGGAGACATGTTTGGGTCTCTAATGGATCCAAATCTTATTTACTATAGGGAGATCTGTTTGGGTTTCCAATAGATCTAAATCCTAATTAAATGTTGGATAATCTAAGTAAATCCTAGAAAATTTGTCGGTATTACATACTCTCTCACTCTCTCCCTTGGTTTTCTCTTTATGCCCAAACCACCCCCCGGCCCCACCTCAGTTAGGTGCCTTCTTGTCTCTCTTGTGTTTCACAGGAGGCAACCCAGGTGGCCGAAGGTCACCCTTGCCACCTCCCTTTTTCTGGCAAGCATCAACATAGCTGGAGGCAGCCCTAGCCAGAGCCACCCCCATCTCCCGCTCTCCCTCTCTTTTCTGTTGAACCTAGGTGGTCGAACGACCACCTAGTACCATCACCCACCACTCCTCAGCTTTTTTTAATGAATAGGAGGTGGGCCAGCAAGCCCCCCCCCCTCCCTCCCAGTCTTTCCTCCTTGTCTTCTATGTTTTTTCGATGAATAGGAGGCAAACCGGCAAGGTTGTCCCCTCTTGTTCTTTCGACCTTCTTTGTCGCTTCATCCTCTTCCTCTGAGGTTGCCTCTCGCTCTTCTCCACTGCTGCCACTTCACGTCGGCAGTCGTCTCCTCGCACTGTCATACTGCCAATGGTGCAGTCCATTGCCTTACACCTCGACCAATGGACATGTGCAATATTGCAATACCACACACATGCATATTCTGTGCTAACAACCTAAATACCGAGGCACAAGCAAACTTCACCGCCTTTGGACCATTGGAGAATGCGATCTATGCTGGAGCATTTATGGAAGAAAATCCCTTTGAATATTTTTGGGATTTTTGCTTCGTAAAACCTCATAGACTTTGAGATAGGGAACTTTATGCCAATTATCGGTAATTATATAATATTAAAAATATATATTTATGTAAAAAGTACATAATATATATATGAGTATATATATATATATATATATATTCAATAATATTACATAAGTTGATTTATGCACGCATTGGATAATTTATGTTTACATTCATTGGATATTTTATGAATAAAATATGATATTTGCATTCTCATGTATTTGATAATTTATGTTTGCATGCATTAAATATTTTACTAATAAAATATGATATTTATGTTCGCATGCATTGGATAATTTATATTCACATGCATTTGATATTTTATGAATAAAATATGATATTTATTTTCTCATGGATTGGATAATTTATGTTTGTATGCATTGGATATTTTACAAATAAAATATAATATTTTTGTTCACATGGATTGGATAATTTACGTTCTCATGCATTAGATATTTTATGAATAAAATATGTTATTTACGTTTGCATGCATTGGATTATTTATATTTGCATGCATTAAATATTTTATGTACACATGCATGAAATTAGATAACTATACACATGTTTAGAATATGATGTATGTATGCATGTGATAAATGTTGATTCTCATAATGGAGCTATAGTTCACAGAACCCTATGTGATTATATGTTGAAATGTTATATAACTGAGATATATGATGCACATGCATGAAATATTTATGGCTTGTAATAGAGTTGTGGTTCAAGGAACCCTTATAGTGTCATAGGGCACATTCGTGTGTGTATAGCATGTGATTTTTTTACTATGGGGCACAAAAAACATGCATGTACTTGTGATTGCTCGTATATGAGCTTAGGGTTGATACAAACCCATGAGGTGCAAAGAGATACAAAATATGATAAATGATACATTCATATACTTACACTTAATTAATTTATCCGCCTTAACAGGCAGAGTGCTCATGGGAACTAAAGGTGTCTGAGCAACACTGAATAGGTTTGGTACATACGAATGAATCATGGTTACCCTAGAAAGGAACTAAAGTTATTGGATCTTGAATTTGCCGAATGATATGAGGCACATGTAATACCTAAATCTCATAATAAGGACCCTGAACCCATTTAGATTTATGGTCTACTTAGGAGAGATAGGTGGTGCAAACCTCGAGTGACAATATTAAGTTTTATGGGAGCAAGGTGTCCCAATGGTCTCCAGTCACTAAGAGGTTAAAACATTGGGGCTATCAATATGTCATAGGTGATAAATCCCTACTACTGCAGCTAGTGTTTGATGAATCCTACTAAACGTTAAAAGCCTCTGCAAAAACTCTCTCGTTCACAGACTACTCGCTTTGGACTTTGAGCAGCTAGACCTTTAGAAAATTTAAGATACATAGAATAATAAACGCTTAAAGTGATCTCTATCTTACGATGGAACCCCTGAGTACCCAAGGGATACTATAAAAAAGAAAAACAAATACCTTGTTATTCACACTAAAATTATGCCTATTATTTCAAGTAAAGCATGATTATGAGCATAATATAAACAATACTGGCGAGTATTCATAAGTTGCGTGAATTTTATATCATATTGTATTGCTTTCAAATATCTCATGCTTATCCTATTGATTAGTTTTATGGATATCTGAATTATTGAAAGTATGTTTTGTATATTGTATGACTGCCTGTGATTCAGTGTACACCTATCAGGCCTTCACGAGTCTGATATTATACAAAATATATATGAAGAAAGATATGCCGAACAGTGGATGGCGCGATGCAATGACGACGATGCATACCCAATCTTCTAGGGATCATGGGCCAAACTTAGGATTTTGTTTAGTTATTTTGATCAAAAGTACTTGTTTATATTGCAACTATGTCATTTCCATATGATTCGCTAGGTTTTGTGAATGACTTATGAAATATAAATCATTTTGGTTTTTTCATAAATGATTTGTTAATAGTTTGGAATAGAATTTCTAATCTTACGTTGTTGATACACATCTGTAACCTGCTCAAAAGTTGCTTAACCTCAAAAGCAAAAACACCATTTTATGTTGTTTAAAGCTAAAAGACAAATTTTAAATTTTTGTTAAATTTTGGGGTTACAATTTTGGGGTGTTACAATAACGAAGTTTCATTCATAGTTAGTCATATATTATATTACTTATATATAAGTATGAAAGATTATAAAAAAATACTTACATTTGCCATGTTCAAACTTTATAATAATTTTAAGTAATTGGCACTATCCAAGTGATGACCATACACTCTTTGATTAGTCTTCTCTTCATTGCTTGACCAACTCCACATTGCAACACATGAAAATTCATGGAGAGTATGACCTCTTAAGGTGCTTCCAATAGATATGTGCTCCCATATTTAAACTTGCAAGGATTCATACAAGAATTAACTCATTAATACGCAATATATTATATCATTCAACTTAAATAATAGTTTAGTTTAAATCAATAGTTTAGGTACACATGAAGGAATAACTATCTCCAACAATATGAGCATGTCATTGATGTTTATATTTTCAGTCTTCACAATACTCAAACCTGCATAGAGGTGTGCAAGTGCAACTGCTTCCCATGTGTATTGGTTGACGCGATCCAAGTCTCTCATCAATTTAATATACGAACTATTGATCGATTTATCACCATTGTCGATGAATATGCATGTGCTCAAGAAGTAGAACAAAAATACTCTCAATTTCTTATCACAAATATTATCAACATTCCCTCTAATACATGATAGTTTCTTTTTCATTCTCCTCGCTCTGTTGGGGCCAAAGTGATTCCTCATCCATGATAACTTAAGTCTTTCTCTTAGAAACACATTATCCTTTGCTATCAAATAAATATCATACACATGCTTGAAATCTCTCAAATGATATTCACTCATTGGTTTCTCATAATACTTAAAGCTGGTGATTTGTGCCACATCCTCTAACGTAATGATCATCTCACTATATCCAAACATGAATGTGTTGGTTGCTATATTTCAAAATTGCACAACTGCCTCTAAGAGAGGGTGTTTGATGTTCCATGGTATGATCTCCAAGAATTTTTTAAAATGCATATGATCAAGCTTGTCTTTCACATTTTTCGATAGAGATAAAACTGTCGGTGTGCTTGGAACCAGTAGAATCGGTGCATGTGGTTTGTTGGACCACTCTCCTTGCCTTGCAGCTCTTACAGTATATATATGATAATTTAATAAACAATTGAATGTAAAACAAAGAATGATTATAAATATCTTAGAAACATGTATATAGAAAATAATAAATGATTAAAGTACATGTACAAGAGCACCATACATTCTTTCTCACTTCGATCTCTTCCTCAAAGCTTGCACTTTCTTCTTTGAATCCTTCCCTTGTTGAGGTACCTCCTCCACTCCTCTATCATTAGCATTCTCTATGGTTGTGTCCCCAACTTAATCTATTTAGCCATTGAGGTTAACAAAAAACTTAGAATGAGTGCATGGGTCAAACTTCTTGTTCACTGAGTCCCCCTCTCCTTCCACCTCCTTATTCTTAGATAGTTCTCGAATGAGAGACATGATTATAACAATAAACTCTTAAACTTTTTTGCATATTCTGTTTCAGGAGTTGTTAACTACAATTTGGCCAACATTTTGGGTGTTTTTTGCTGCTCTTTTAGTGACTGATAACTGAGCTTGCATTTTTTATGGTAAATGTTGGGCAATCAATATTTTGGATACGAAGCATACACCCTCTCTATCAATATGTCATGCTTCTTATGTATATCATAGTACATAGAATGACTCAATACATAGTTTTTCTTCTTTGGCAGTTTTTGTTGTGCTCCAACACTAGCAGATGATATGGGTGTGATCTCCTCAAACACAAACTTCTCTTATAACAAATGTCAAGTAACTCATAAAACCTTTCCTGTAACAAATAGACCTTAAGAAGTTCCAAACATATATCTTGCAACATATATAAAACTACTACCTTTGACATTAAAATATATATCACTAAGAAATACAAAATTTATTCATCAATGAGAATAAATTATTAATCATAGTTGCCAACACCAACGCCAACACCAATGCATACAAAATAACTTAAAATAAATTAAGCATTCCAGAAAAGCTAACTAAAAACATTCTTAAAAGGCATCAACCAATATTTGATTGTATCAAATAAGAAAAAAATTTGCAATGCCCTTAGGCATTAGAAGATGAAAGTGCTCATAGCTATCACCAAGGTGTAGTTAACTTATTGTCTCCCTATAGAAGCAAGAGCCACAAGCCACTAAACCAAGCAATTGAACCACTATTCAGTTGTGTCAATAAAACCCAATGTTTAGGAAGGTAAACAAATACTAGTATAATTTTTTATATTTTTCAATGTATTGATTGTAGGCATATTTTCCGTATGAAGGATAAAGAGAGGTACAAGAGATAAGATGCACTAATATAGAAATATGTTGAAATATGTAGGCTCAATATTCTCAATATTTTATAAACATTGAGGAAAAGGGTTGTAAAAAAACTCATAAAAATACTATGCTTATAAAAAAAAACTCATCATTAAGAATGTACTTACCAGAAAACTTGCCATCGATGAATATGTAAAAGTCAATGATGAATTGCCATTGATGAATCACAAAAAAAAGTGTTCGAAAATAGTTATAAAAAAATCATCATTTTTTTTGTGAAAGATAAAGAAAGTTAGGGACCACAAAGAAACCCTAGAATATGTGAAAATAGCCTTGGGGTGCAGATAATCACTTTTTATAACCCCGAAAGAGTCATATTTATTCTAGTAGAAAAACTGCAATCATGAAAGAACATCATACATTTAGATATGCAGTCTTACTGTGGTATTTGCGTAGTTAGTAAGATATTTGTATTTCTCCGCATAATTAGATATGTGATATTCTTTTAAAATATGTGATTTTACTTTATTATGTGCAAAGTTACGATTAAAGGAGATTCATATAAGTTATATTTGCGCACTTCGTGAGGACCGCAAAAATCAAGATGCAAATATACATTTAAGTGAAGGTTACAAAAAGGAGGTTTACACATTACGTAATGACTTTAGTATAAAACATGCAATTTTAATAAGGTATTTCCAAAGTTATGATCATAAAGAGGTTCACAAAACTTGTTTTTGTGCACTTCAAAAATCACAAAAACTAGATGTGAACATACATTTAAGTGGCGGTTAAAAAAAGGAGAAAGAAGGTTCGCACGATTTCCTGCAACTTTGGTATAAAATATGCAATTTTAATAAGATATTTGTGATTTTACGATTAAAAAAAAGACCACATAAATAACATAATTTTTGTGTGATTCTTAAGGACTGCAAAAAAAAAAGGTGTGAATATACATTTAAGTGAGATTTTGCCTTAGCTGCGAAACGATATATCGCGTGAACTTTGTGAGGTTTGCTTGTGCGAAGGGTTAAAAAGTCTTAAAAGTTTTCTATTTGATAAAATGCATTATATTTGTGGTAGAGTACGGTCATTTTTAGTATTTTTTTCTTATTCAAAATTCGAACCAACACAACTCTGTGTCGGATTAAGCAAATATCCAATCAGAGATCCGATTGAGTAAAAGCCAACATCCTAACCGAATCCGACCCGTTTACTTCGAAGTCAAAACACCAACTCCTTCCGCTCTGCAACTACAAGGCCTTCCCTCCCTCCTCTCCGGTGTTTGGATGAGAGAACAGCAGAGCTAAGAAACCTCGGAATACCTACGAGAAAAGAGATGCGTAAGAGAGACTTAGGCATCCTCTTGTTATCTGCCGTCGCCATCTTTTACTCTCTTCAGGTACCCTCTCTCTCTCTCTCTCTTAATGGGTATCGATCAATGGGTGTGATTGGAATTTCTGTGAGTCTATAGCGCGAGGGAAACGTCTCCTTCAGAGAAGCATGGTACCATCTGTCCGATGACTACCCGATCAAGTACGAGTCGGAGCGTCTTCCGCCGCCAATCGTGGTCGATCTCAATGGTGACGGTAGGAAGGAAGTCCTCGTTGCCACCCACGACGCCAAGATTCAGGTGATTTCTCGCTTTTCAATCTCTCCTATGAATTGGGTATCCGTCAATTTTAGTCTTTGAATTCACCTTGTTAGAGAAATGCAAATGTGATTTGGGGGTTAGAATGGTATCTTTTAAATTGTGTATTGATCAATTTTGCAAAAGCACTGACCTTGTTCGTTTTTCTATCTATCCTAGTGAAGAATAAAAAAGTTTGCGATATATCCCTTCGTGAGTCATTGTTGAATTGGTTTAGAGAAATTCAGATGGGAAAAGCCGTAGAGTTTGATCTTGATTTATGTTTTCTGGATGTTGGTACTCTGTACTTGTTTGTAGTATCAAAAGCTGTAGTAGAGTGGAAAAGTGTACCATATGGATTGGCAGGTATGTCCGGAATCTGCGCGCGTCCACTAGGTGGACGTTTTATCCTCTTTTGGCGTGAAATTCCCCTTCTTACGCTGTGAATAATTTCTGTTGAATACGAGTATATTCCATCCATGTGGTCTGAAAAAACTACTAATGTTTCTGACATGTAGAGTTGGTGTTATTTTTGATAATATAATTAGAGTTACATTTGATGGCATGGACATCCGACTCTTCTTTTGCAGTAACGTGGTACATGTGTTGGAACTTAGTTTAAACAAGTATAATGATGTAAAAACTTTACGAATCTATACTTTTCAAAAACCCCATAATATCGTTTAACATCAATATGTCAATGCTCATTTGGATAAAGAACTGGACTCATGTTCCTCTCCTCTTGTTGTTCTGGACCTTTCTTCTGGCGTGATCACATATCAGGTGCTTGAACCTCATGTATGGCGATCAGACGAAGGTTTCAGTGAAGCACGGTTGCTGGCAGAGGTTTCCCTTTTGCCCAGCAAAATACGCATTGCCTCTGGTCGAAGGCCTGTGGCTATGGCAGCGGGCTATATAAATCGAGTTCAAAAGCATGGAGAAATAAGAAAGCAGGTTTTGGTAGTTGTCACATCAGGATGGACAGTGATGTGTTTCAACCATAACCTGAAAAAGCTGTGGGAAATGAATATGCAGGTTTCTACAGCACTTTTGTATCCTTCAGTTTCTGTAGTCTGTTTCAATGCAGATATTTAATGTCATTTTCCACTTTTTTGAATAATGGATCTTGTTGTGTTCTCGGCAGGAGGATTTTCCACATGGTTCCCACCATAGGGAGATAGCGATCCACATAAGTAATTATACAGTGAAGCATGGAGATACAGGGTTGGTAATTGTTGGTGGGAGGATGGAAATGCAGTCTCATGTATGTTGCTTGCTTATATATTTTGTCCTATAGAGTGATCACTATGAGTTTGTAGATATTTTCGAATTTGCTTTTATGTGGTTGTATATTCCCTGAATTTGCTTGAATGACCCTCAAGAACCTAACAAAAACGTTACGTGTAGCACAGTTTGCTCCATTGGCACAAATATCATACCCTCCATGCTAGCTTTCTAGCATTCATTTCAACAACTATCAAGCTAACCACAGCTTAAAATAGTGTACTAACCTGATTCCATGTCCTACTCTACCTGGATCACCTCCCTACTAGGTCAATCCAGTATGTTGACCCGGTTAAAATATTGATAGCCTCAATTTTCTTCTTTTTTATGCAAGTTTGACATTATAGAAGAATTATTGATAGAGATAAATTTTGTTTGTCACATTTCTGCATGAATTAAGGCATGTTGTTCAAACCTTTTTGCTAATTAGTTTGCTGCTTGAGATTGTGATATCATTCTAATGTTAAAGCTTTTGGCTACTTTTTTTGGGTTGCAAGGTACAAGTTTTATTTATATGATTTTGTTAGTTTTATGAAATAGAAGCTAACATGACCTAGCTGAGCCACTGTGTTGATTTGTTTTAAGTATCAGCCCAAGATCAAACAATGACTCATGAGTCACTAGGTATTTGGACTATGGTCACAATACAACCTGTACTTTAGGAACTATGTAACATGGACACTTCTAAAAGGTCAATGCGCCCATGTCACATCTGTGTTAGTGTGAGTGCGACACTTCGACCCAGCTTTTGCAGTGTTACGTGTGGTCAACTACACTTGGGTCCAAGGTTGTACGTATCGTATGATACAGTACGATACATATTGTAACTTTGGGAGAAACCGATACGATATACACTCATATTGCGATATGAGTGTGTATCATACGATACACCCCTGTATCGTACGATACATGGCGTATTGTACAATACACCTTTCGTGTGCTTTAAAAAAATGAAAGTTACTTTTTTACTTTTTGGGTTTTAAATACCTCTTGAGGGCCGACGTCCTCATTTGTGTAGAGGCCATTAGAGGGGAACCCATGCACAGTAGGCGTTGTGAGAGCGATTTGGAGGCCAATCCGTGCGCAAGGGAGAGGGCTTTTGGGATTTTTTCAAGAGTGCATTTCCACCCTTTTCCACTCAATGAAGTGGGTTAAGGTAAAAAATGCCTATTCTATGCGTGCGTAAACTTGTCAAATATTTGTATGCCTATATTTTTATTTAGTGGTTAAATGATTATGTTTTATTTTAGATATTTCGATGTTGTCTTCATGTTCATCTTATAGAGATGATCCTGCATTGTAACACTTGTGAATTTTATCACAAAGATAAACTTGAATTTTCATGGTCGAAGTGTTATATAAGGGTATTTTTTTTGGAATTTGAATTAAATTGGATCCCGAATATTTTATTCGAATCTTTGGTAGCAGATCCTGGATATCTTATGGGGATATCTAATATTGGATTCCGAAAAGCTTGTTTGGATCTGTAGTGTGGGATCCCTGATATCTTAATTGGACTTTTTATTGGAAACGCAATGGTCCAGTTAGATTTTGACTTTGGATCCATAGCATTTTTGTGGATCCACGAATCTTAATCGAATCTTGGATTAGAATTTTAATATGGAATCCATAGCTTTTTATTTGGATCCATGATATTTTAATCGAATATCTGGATCTCTAAATCGAGCTCCAGAAAATCTGGATCTTTGGATGGAGCCGGATAGTCCAAATTTGGATCAAAAAACATAATGGATCGTGGTCCCTGTGTAGAAGATCCAAAATCACAATATTTTTTTTAGCTCACACTATCACGCATTAGGTGCATGGTAGAATTGAAAAAAAAAATGAAAATAATAGTGCGCCACACGGGGGTGGGTTTATTGTTGAACCCTAATTACATGGGCACCTAAGTAATAAGAAAAAAAAAACGCAATACACAAAAGGGGAAGGGGGGGCGTGAAACTTCTCCACTCATGATCACTGGAGAGAAAGGGGGAAAACCGAACCCCACTTCTCACCCACGATTTCTTTCTTCTCTCCCATTTCTTCTCCAACTCCTTCTCACGATATCTCTGTCTACCTCTAACAAAAATCATAAAATCCTATCAGTCGTGACCCTTCTCTCTCTCTCTCTCGCACATGGTCCAGAGGAGTGGGGGGGGGGGTCTTCACGTAGCTGCTGCTGCAAGGAGGAAGCTGCCAAGAGGTTGGGTTCTCAATTCAACGGAAGAGGTAGGATTTCTACACTACTGTATGTTTAATGTTCAGGTCTGTAGTGCTATGCATCTTCGATACCTAACTGTAAAAGAAAAAGAAAAGGATTAGTAGTCTGCGTATTTTTCTGAAAGGGGTCTGCGTGTTTTCATTTATTACATTTTCTGTGATTAATTTCGATGACAGAAATAGATGTCTGCGTCTTATAATAGTTTATTTTTCTTCTGTGTTATATTCCATGGTAAAATTGACTATTGCATATTTTTTTGAAAGGGATTTGCGGGTTCACATTTGTTAAAAATTTGGGTTAACTTCGATGATAGAAATAGATGTCTGCGTTTTCACATTCGTATATATTTTTTTGTTCCCTGATCAAGAATCGATTGCATCGTGGTTATAATAGTCAAATTTTCTCTATTAAGTTCAAGAAGAAAATCAGAATCTGCATGTTACATTAGTTATTATTATTATTATTTTTGTGAAAATTCAATAATCAAAATCAGTATCATTTGTTCTGTGTAAGTTCAATAATAGAAATTAGTGTCTGCGAGTTCACCGTAGTTAGTTACTGGTGTAAAATTTAATGACAGAAACTTAGTTGTGTTAAGTTCAAGGACAACATGGTTGCTGTGTTAAGTCCATTGACATGACAGAAACTTATTTGTGTTAAGTTCAAGGACAGCATGGTTGCTGTGTTAAGTCCATTGACAGTTTTGAAATTCTGTGTTAAGTACATTGACAAAAATTTATCTCTGTATTAAGTTCCATGGCAGTTTTGATTTCTATATTAGTTTCAATGACAGAAATTTATCTTCAAGAATTAATTTCTGCAGTTAGTTCAATGATAGTCTTGATTTGCTGTGTAAAGTGTATTGACAGAAATTGATTTGTGTTAAGTTCAATGACATGTTGTTGTGTTAAGTTCAATAACAGTTTTTGAAAATCTGTGTTAAGTACATTGACAGAAACTGATCTCTGTGGTAGGTTCCATGACAGTTTTGATTTCTATATTAGTTTCAATGACAAAAATTTATCTTCAAGAATTCATTTCTGCAGTTAGTTCAATGACAGTCTTGATTTGCTGTGTTAAGTGTATTGACAGAAATTGATTTGTGTTAAGTTCAATAACAGTTTTTGAAATTCTGTGTTAAGTACATTGACAGAAACTGATCTCTGTGGTAGGTTCCATGACAGTTTTGATTTCTGTATTAGTTTCAATGACAAAAATTTATCCTCAAGAATTAATTTCTGCAGTTAGCTCAAAGGCAATCTTGATTTGCTGTGTTAAGTGTATTGACAGAAATTATTTGGGTTAAGTTCAATGACAGAAATTATATATATATTTTTTGAGTTATGTTAAATGACGAAAATCAAGGTCTATGTGTATACATTAGATGCGTTCCTTCTGTATAATGTTCAATAACACAGATATAGTAATCTACGTGGTTTTTATCTGGGATAACTCCTTAGAATGTTCCCTAATGACAAAATCATAGCCTGCGTGTTGTACCTTTATGCTCATACGAAGATTTTAATACAATATGGATGATTTAGTGACAATGGAGTTATGTCATTTGCAATTATTACTTTTATGAAGATGTACCACTGTATTGATGTTAGTGACTATTGAGTTTAAGCTACTTGTGATTTTTGTAAAATAAGTTCATATTCGAGCTTACGGTTCGGGTGAACCATGGTGGTGCCATGTAAGCACGGGTTATGTCCTTATATGTAACTAAATGTAATGTGTAGTAATTTATTGAAGGCACATGGGTTGCCAACCAGGGTTTTGCCAACCAAAGGTTTTCAGGGTACTGCACATACATATAAAGCATTATAAATCTAGTACACAAGAACTCATAAGTCTAAATTTTTGCCTGACTGGTTTAAAAGTACTGGGGCACTTGTGCTTGCTCGGTTTGAAGGTACCAGAGCACACTGAGTTGGAATACATAAATAAATTGATAATTGACAACCTACCTATCTAAGGTAGGAATCTCTAGGATCATGCTACTACGGTTGTATGATTTGTTGCCTATGTGAGTACCTGCAAGATTAAACTATTGGGTTCAAAACATGTTGAACCCCTGAAAGGTTAGATAACAAAATTAATAAGACAAGCAAACCACTGAGACTGAGGCTTACCTTGGAGAGGGTAGGTGGTACAAAACTCCGGGGATGTATTATTTAACTTCGAGTGGTAATAGCTCATTGGTCCCCAATCTTCGGAGTTAGGGGACCCGAACTATCAAATTGTTCTAGGTGGTAAGTCCAAGTTCTTGTGCAGAAGTTAAGGGCACATCCTGTTGATTTTGGCCTTTGAGAGGTTCTCTCGGTTGTTAAACCACTCTTTTGGGATTTCAGTTTCAGTTAAACACTCGGGTTAATGAAACACACAGCATAACGAGCCACCGGGTGTTCTCTTCTGTTACGGTTGCCTTGGCCTGCGAGTACCCGCAGGATAATTAAAGCGAAACTTAAATTAACTATTTTATGTTCTTTGTTCATGTGGAACTTGCGATATATTGTGCTTGAAGGTACTTATAATATATTGTGCTTGCTTATATGTCAGAAATGAGTTATGATAATTATTGTTTCATGTAATATTCGGTTAGTTATGTCATGATATGTTATAGTTTTATTTATTGATAATTCATAGTATCATACTTCCTTGTTACATTGAACATATGCATAGGTATAGTAATCTTACTGCTTGGACTGGTTGTAGTCTGATCATATTATTATTTCATCATTTCAAGTGAAGACTAGATGACACTGAGCAGTTGTGGGATGATGTAGAGACTATGATGCACAAATTTTTGATGTTCTCGGGACATCTTGCAGTAGCTTAGTTATTTTTATTTCTGCTTTTGTAATGAACTTAACATTTTATCTTCTGTGTTAAACATTATTGGTACTTGAATGGATAATGTTATTTTGATTTCCCTGTGACGTACCCGAGCTGTTTAACCTGCAGTGGATTAAGTAGTACTGCTGTGTTAAAAAAAAAATTCTAAAAAATTCGATTAAGTTTTCGGGTCGTTACATGCATGACAATATTGAAGAAGCATGAATGATGTACCTTGACCAGGATCATCATTGAGCTATGTCACATGGGTGCGAGTGCGACACGGGTGCGGTGCAATTTTAAAATTTTTGGACACGGGGACTCGGCTATATATATTATTTTATTTTATTTTATTTTTTTAAAAAGATATTATTTTATTTTATTTAAAAAGTGCACATTCACAACACTGTGCACAGGCACTGTGCGCAGGCACAACACTGTGCACAGGCACAACACTCTGCACAGGCACAACACTGTGCACTGGCACAACACTGTGCATTGTGCACAGGCACATGCACAAGCACTGTGCACTGTCTCTTTTTATATAAAAAAATCATTTTTTTAGTTTTTTCAATAGACATTTTTGGACTCGATCAAAGTTGACCGAGTCCAAAATGTGGATGGACTCGGCCTCGACTCGTTGACCGAGTCCGACTCGGCGTTGACCGAGTCCAGGCCGAGTCCAAAGCCGCACCCGTGTCCGCATCCGTGTCGGGGCGTGTCAACTCGGGTGCGGCACCTCCCTAGTCGAGTCCGTGTGACATAGTCATTGAGACACGTTTTGTTATATTATTAGAGGTAGACTACATAGATTTAAGCAACATATTACAAGTGTTCATCAAAATCTACGTCGATGTGATTATCCATCTATTCCTGCCGCTTTTAGTATTGATGTTATTGCTGAACTAGAAGAAATTCAAAGAAGAATTTTGCAAAAATGTAAAGCAAAAAGACTTCTAATCATTGTTTTGTTAAGATATGCATATATATATATATATATATATTGTCATTGTAATAGTTAAATACCCAATAGGGGTATTTTAGTCTTTTCACAACCTTGTAATAAGTTGTACCCATTAGGGGTACAACAATCCTTTATATTACTTTTAGGGGCACTTTAGGTTTTTCTTATTTTTTGTAATCTATTCTTTTTATCAAAGGCATTATAGTCCTTATAATGCTCTTGAAATAGAGTTGTTGGGAAGTGCTCCCAACAACTATATTTCAAGTTGCCGGGAGCACTTCTCAATCGCTCTTCTTTGCTTCCTTTTGTATATAAATAAGGGGTGTAACCCCTCTTGTATGTTATGCTTGTTCAAGCATATTTGTTATACAAATTCTATATTTTTTATGTTCTTGGCCCCTAAGTAGCCCTTATGTGTATGTGCTTGTGTGATTGATCCATAAGTGGTCTTTGTGTTTTTGTAAGCGCATAAGAGGCACTCTCTTGTTATATTTCTTGTTTCGATACATGGTATAAGAGCCATTGGATCTCTTGGATTGCGACTTATACATGAAGATCAAAAGAAGGACCGTGAGTGGAGCTTGGTTTGTTGGATCATTGCCTCGGAAAGTGTACCATCAAACCTCTTCAACTCATTTCTTGTTAGCTCCTTCTTGTCTCTTCTTTTTACCCTTGTTCTCTCTCTCTCTCTCTCCTGTAAAAATGGAGGATGAAAGAGAAGTTGTCATCTCCATTTCTGCGAGACTCAATGATACAAATTATGTGATGTTGGCATCCATAGTAAAACATAAAATATGGGGAAAGGGTCTATGGGGTTTGGTTGATGGTACCAAAAGATAACCCAAACTTATGCTCATCAAGATTGAGAATGGAAAGAAAGTAACACTTCAACGAGATGAAATATCTAAGGTCGTTCAGGAGTATGAGAAAAGATGGAAAAAATGTTGGATGTGTTAGAATTTGAGAAGAATGGAGGACGCAAAGAGAGGAGCTACTGCAGAAACCCACAATTCCTAATACAGGATTCAACATACACTATTCTCATTATATGTTCTGTGTAACACAAAGTTTAGGGTACTAAAATACCCTTTTTACAACATAAAGAAATTACAAACATGCCATTAATGAAGTGCGTCAGCCCTGTATAAATTAAAATATAATAAGACACGGACACAGGTTTGGACCCAGACCCGATTTGGACCCAAATACATATATGATGTCTTTTTAGGACGGGCCACTAAAAAATCATTGAATGGTTCATCAATAGTGTTGACATCAAGAAGTGCTCAATTTAACATAATTTGATTTTGCTAGTGATGCATGAAAATATCTTAAGGATATGTATTGTCTAAGGGACATAACTCATGTATGTGATGTGCAAAATAAAGTTAGAACCATGATCCAAGGAGAAATGAGCATTAGGAAATACTGTAATGCTCTTTTTCTTCTTTGGGATGAATTGACTCTTTTAAAGTCTAAGTGGCATTGCCCCCAAGATGTAGAACTCCATGAAAATCAAATTATAACTGAACACTTTTACCAATTTATAAATGGGCTTAGACCCAAATTTAAAAGGACCAAATCAACCATTCTTCATGGAGGAAGAGTTCCTACTGTAGTTAAAACTCTTTAGGAATTAACTATAGAGCAAAATAGACTAAAGAAACCCTCCTCCACTAAAGATGAAGAATCAATTCTTGCTATGTCAAGGCCCCAAAAACCACTCAAGGGCTTATAAGCCTCCTCACTTTGGGAGAAGCAATGATTATGGGAGAAACTCAAATGATCATGAAAAAAAAGACTATGAATACAAGAAGAGTGGCAAATTAATGTGCTATTTTTGTTATGAACTGGGGTCACATCAAGCCATTTTGCCAAAAAAGGAAGAGAAAAGAACAAACAGATGAAAAGAAGGTGGCTTCTGGGAGACAATTTTTTGAAAAAAATGGTGTAGATGAAAGCTCCAAAAGCGTGAGATCATTATCTTTAGCATAACTCATGGAAGCACTACAATATCTTTAGCACAACTCATAGAAGCACTACAACCAATGTTAAAAAATCAAGCTCTCTCTCTCTCTCTCTTCGGTGCAACCGTATCCACATGTATTGATCCCGATAAGACTTCTTGGATTCTTGATTCTGGAGCTTCTTTTCATATGACTCTAAATGAGTCAATACTATCCGAACACCATACTAATCCAAATGATTCTTATGTTTTAACCGTCGATGAAACCTCTTTAAAAATCAAAAGTTTTGAAACTTTGCAAAAACATAAAACATTTCATATACCAAATGCTAGAATAGTGCCAAAATTAAATTTAAACCTCCTATTTGTTTTTCAAATTGCGGATCATGAGTGCAAAATCTCTTTTTTATCTAATGGTTGTTTGATACATGATTTATAGCCCGGGAAGTTGATTGGGCAAGGCCATAGAAGGGGAGATCTCTTTGTAATTGATAACTTTGAATATCATACCATGTTTTTTGTAATTTTGTAGAAAAGAAAGATATAGAAAGTTGTCACAAAAGAGTAAGACATCTTAGTATGTCAAATTTACATTTGTTTCAATTTCTTACAAGATGTAAAGAACAAAATTTAGTTTATGAAGATTGCATTTTTGGTAAAATAAAATCCTTGTCATATGGACATAGTCATTTTATATCTAAAGAACCATTTGAATTAGTGCACTCGGATATATGGAGATCGACTTTGATTGTGTCCAAAGGAGGAGTATCATACTGTGCTATTTTCGTGGATGATTTTAGTAGACACACTCGAATATATTTTCTTCTGAAGTATTTGATTGCTTCAAAAAATTTCATCATTATGCAAAAATGCAATTTAAAGCCACCATTAAAATTTTTAGATCCGATTATGGAGGAAATATTTTATCAAATGACTTTAAAAATTATCTTGATTTACATGAGATCTATGTCACAGGGACTCGGCCAACTAGGTGCCGCACCCATGTCGGGTGCGGGGGTGCTGGTGCGGCACCCAAGGTCATTTATGTCCAACTTTTGGACTTTATATATATCTATATATATATATATAATTTTTTATATTTTTTCCGCACCCCTGTACCCGCACCCATGTGACATAGCATGCGATTATTTATAAAAAATCTTGTCCCTATACTCCTTAACAAAATGGACTAGCTAAAAGAAAACAAACATATTGTTGAGACTACTAGAACACTTCTTTTGTCTAAAGATGTTCCTAAATTTTTTTGGGTTGAAGCCACTCTTACGATGGTCTACTTAATAAATAGAGTGCCTTAAAAAACTATTGAAAAATTTTCACCTATTGAAAAATTATTTAAAACTCCTCATAATTATAAAAGGTTAAGAGTTTTTGGTTGTAAATGTTTTGTTCTAACTAGCAAGAATGACAAACTTTTCACAAAAGCTATACCTTGTGTTTTCCTGGGATATGCCGAAAACAAAAAATGGTGTAGATGTTATGAAATTTAAAAAAATAAGTTATATGTTTCAAAAAATGTCGCGTTTCTTGAAAACGAAAATGAGTTTGATAAAAATAAAAACAAAGAACATTATGATTATTCCTTTCTTTTTGATCTAGCTAATGAACATGATAAAGTTGTCAATTATGATAGTAATGACATTCATGATGTGCATGAGAATGATAATGTGGATACTCATGATGCACATGAGAATGAGAATGAAGGTTTTGATGGTATAGTCCGTTCACATAACGAAGTTCAAACTTATTCTCGACTCACCGAAGATCATCCACCATGTGCCCTAGAAAGATATTCCCAAATTCAAGACATAGATTCATCTAGTATTAGAAAATGCATGAGGATTTCTAAAGCTCAAAGTAGATTCGAGTCATATGACTCTTTTGAACCCAAGTATAGAACATGTCTAATGGCCATCCACTCATATGTAAATTGTGTTTAAAATTTAAATTATGTAGTTGTTTGTTATTTACATTGTCAGTTATCAGTTGCATGGTTCATTATTAATTTTAGCAAGAGGAAAAGAAGAAAAGAAGACGATTATGATTATTGAGGTTTTATATGATATTTTGTTTTTGTTTTTGTGATATGAAAGTATGAGTCTTGTGGCATGTTCTTAATTGCAAGAGTCTTATGTAGCTCATAGAGACATAAATGCTTCATATGTGATTTTATAGTTGTATTTTGTGCAATTCATCATTGTTTCATGTGCTTTGATTTTTTAAAAAAATTTGCTATTTTTTCTTGATTTTTTGAAATTTTTTATTAAAAATTTACGATACGATACAATACGATGTTACTTTATGCCCGACCGATATGGGTAACGATACGATACATACAACCTTGCTTGGATCCATTTCTCTCTGAAACTGGACGTAGTTAATCTTAACCAAGTCCAATTTTATCCACATTATATATATATAGTGATGTGTGTATTCTAGACCATTTATCTCCCTAACTGTCCTAGACATCTTTAGAAGCGTACTTGCATGTGTGTTTTGTTTAATCTAAACCCATAGATGTGATTTCTATGCTTTATTTAGTAGAAAACATGTATTAGTTTAAGCATTTTTTATGTTTAGATGTGTTTTATCTCAATGAAAAATCAATGGTATAAATTGCACCAAAAACTTGATTGACTAAAAATCAAGAATTTTTGTTAAATTGATTTGATCCAAAGCATGCTCTTTAGTAAATAAGCACTAATAAACACATCTACAAGTTTGGATTAAGCAAAACACTTGTACCCTTACGTTTTTTAAAGAGGTCTGGGATGGTTTGGGAGATAAATGGTCTAGAAGATACACATCACTCTCTCTCTCTCTCTCTCTTTCTATATACATATATATATATATAGATAGATAGATAGATAGAGAGAAAGAGAGGAATATATGGTGCGGACTGTGGACAACATTGATTTTCAATGTTCCAAGTCATGTTTGATAATTCATACCTCACAGATGTGTTCAACATGATCCGTTTGCTAGGAATCGACAATTGGATCATGCTTTTTGGATAAAAAATAGTGATTTTATGAGCTTTCAAATTTATAAAAATTCGAAGTCATTGATTTTTGAATACTTATGAAAAGCTGCACATGTCATAACTGGATGATTCAAAAGCTGACTCCTGCTAAACAAACCATGTAGATCACATCTGTAAGGTCAGATTTCAAAAAAGGTATTGAAAAATGAAAAATTGACTGTCCACACACTCCTACCTTTAGGAGGAACCAATCGCTATATATATTGATCAAAATCTTGGACTTGTATGATATATCCTTCTTATAGAGACAATGCATAGTTATTGAAAATTTACCAACGGATCCTGTACAAACTTGCATCCTTGGAGCAGAGCTTCCTATTATTATCACTTATTTTTATGATCATTTGTGGAGTATTCTGTTATTTCATGTGAGGGACTCGTAGTATAAACCTATGGTACTTTTTTTTTCTAATTAATTGTACATGTGCATTTTGCATGAAGTGCTTGATGGTAATGCTACTTTTTCTTTCAGATTTACATGGATCCATTTGAAGAAGATATTCCTGCCAAAAAGAATACACAATCACATCGGAGAAGTGCTAGTGAGAATGAGGTATCTTGATACTTTCTTGCTGTCTTTGTTGGTTTGAAAGAATGTTGGTACTGAAACATGAAGCTATAATAGGTTATTAATTTGTGAATTCTGTGTATCATGCAAAGAATAAGCTCGTTTCACTTTATAGATTCTGTTAAACCTTCTTCACATAGTTTTGAGCATTATTTCTTTTCCATATGTGTATTCTGTTATATTTTAAGCTAGAAAAAGAAGTATATTTATGAATAGAGAAAGATACCAAGAGAACAAAAGAATGAAATATATGAAGTGAAGCATGATCATGTTGATAGTTTTACGTTTCTTTCCATAATGGATGACAAAGTATGCATTATCAATCTCTTTAATTTGATGAGTGCTGTTTTACAACTTCTAATGTCTTTACATTCTTGTGAGCCTTTTGCAGAACATTGAGAGCTCCGAAAAAGTTGATATGCATCACTTCGCCTTTTATGCTTTTGCTGGTCACACTGGTGCACTTCGATGGAGCAGAAAGATTGAGGTGCACATTGTCTTCCCTAACGGTTTTTAATCTATTGATTTGCTGGGTTCTGTGTGTGCCATATATGATAAATCATTTGTGCATATTTCTCTTCTTTTCCCTCCTACTTGACAAAAGAAATATTTTTGTGTATGCAAAATTGAAACTAGTCAATGTTCAGAAACCACATCCCTTATCCCCCTTACATATCATTTGCAATGGAAAACTTTGGTAAAATGTCAATATCCCGGTATATACAGCAGTGTCCATGTAACATATGTGGTTTTAAATTGTACTTTGTTTTTATTCTTATCATCATCTCCTTCAAGTGATGAGCATGCTTGGAAACTTCTTCACATAATCATATTCATGTCGAGATTCTACATTCTACTGGAGGCACTGAACTTTATTTCAGTGGATGATAGATACTTTGTTCATCTTCCTCAATTGAGACACCACTCAAGCATGATCTTTTAGCGATTAAGAGCAAGCCATGTATCGTGGGTACTTCTACCAGCCCCCCCCTATCCGTATCATAGTGTTGAAATGGGTTATGCTACTTTGTTATTTTTGTTGGCTTTGGAATTCAATTGACACATTTTAGCTATTTTATGGTCCGGTCAACTTGTTGTCAACGTGAGTGATGAAAAGTGTCCAATGTTAACTATATATGTTGACTATTAATTGTTATAACTATATATTTAAATTTTTTAATTCATGATTGTTAGTCTATCACTTTATGCATAGAGGATTTTGTAAGATGTAGCATAATTCTGCGGCTTTCAGTGTGCATCCACATGTGTCTTCTCGGGCAGTGGAAATAACGTGTCCTTATATCTACTGAATAGTGAATAGTCTAAAAAAAGAACAGTGATTACCTCAGTTGAAGCATAAAGATTAACAAGCTAAGGTAGACAAATTCAATCATGCAACATGCATTGAATCATCTCAAATTGCATAAAAAGATTCTTAAAACTGCATTTTCATTACAAAAATCTAAAATAATATAAAATTTGCTGAAACAAAATTGTTGACATATTTCCTGCAGAGAGACTCATCTGAAGAGTTTGTTTTGCCATTTCAACATTGGCTGTTGATTTTTATTCCAAACAGAACATGTTTCATGTAGACTTGCATATCCCAACATCATCATACTTTATGAAGATGATCTAGAAAACATCATCACCATCTCTTCCTCCATGAATGGCGATATTTATTTACCTCAATGATTCTTGTTCAATAAGAGCATTGGGGGAGAAGGGAAGAGAAATAGTTGTGGTTTGAGAGAGAAATCAAATAAAAAGAGGGTGCATGATGCTCAGTAAATTGAGGAAAAAAAGAGAGTTGAAATTTGCAGAAGAGGATGTGGAAGTGATATGCATGTGGAAGGGAGAGTACGCATTGAGAGACTAAATAAATACGAAATGAGGGGATCAAGTAATAAAAAAAATTGAATTTAGTTAAATAAGAAGTGGGGTTCAAATAATAAAAAATAGTTATAAGAAAATTAGTAGAAAGAATTAGAATGTGTGCCTCGTGTAGGAGACTTGTAGCCTGTGGAGCTAATAATTATGATTATGGTGATTGTTAGCCATGCCAAATGATTATAGTAATTTTATTTTGTTTTTCAAAGTCAAATTATTATTGCATTTAAAGATAATAAATATTGTGAACTGCAAAGTTAATAATTATGTATTATGTGTTAGAACATCAGCTTTCACCCGATCTGATCTGCAAAAGAAGGAAAAGTGAGAAGAAAAAGATAGAAGAAAGAGGAGACGCTGAGTCGATTTTGCTGCACACAGGCTCACGATTTTTTTCATTCATTATCGTGGCCTGGTTTAATGTATTTAAGCATTAGGTATTAGGTTACAACTTATGGACATGATTGTCCTATAACAAGTTATAATATTACATCCGTGCCCCAATAAACCCATCAATGCGCAATCCCAGTTTGGGTTTGTGTCAGACCCAAACTGGGTCCAACATTACACTTAATACCCTCCCTCAAGTTGTGCATGGTCTTGAACCATGGACAACTTGTTCTTTAGGAACTAAAATCTGTTTTTCGTCAAACCCTTTGTAAATAAATCTGCCACCTGGTCTTCTGTAGGAATGAAATGAGGCTCAATCTCTTTGTCTTCAACCTTCTGTCGAATGAAATGCTGATCTATCTCAATGTGTTTTGTCTTCCTGTGGAAAATAGGATTAAAGGATATATTAATATCACTTTGTTTGTCACACAATAAAATAGACTTAGAGATCTGTTCCTCCAATTCATTCAACAAATGTCTTGTCCAAGTAGCTTCAACAGTTGCAGCAGCCATTGAGCGATATTCAGCCTCAGTACTTGATCTAGCTACTGCTTTTTGTTTTCTACTACTCCAGGATACTAGGTTTTCCCCAAGAAAGATGCAATATCCGGAAACCGACCTCCTTTCATCAGGATCTCCTGCCCAGTCCGCATCACTGTAAATCATGACATCATGCATGCTTCCTCTTTTCCAACTTTTCTGATACACCAACCCAGTGTTGTTAAAAGCGTTGAGGCGTAGCGAGGCGCTCCACCAAAATCTGAGGCGAGGCGTAAGCCTCGAGGCGCAAAGCGTAAGCCTAAAAAAAAAAATATTTTTAAACTTAAAAAAAACTATAAAAATGATCTAAAATTATAAATAAATAAGAAATGCTTTATTGATGAAGCGCCAACCAACACGAAATAAAAAATCTCAAATAAATACGAAAAAAATATGAGATTAACATGTAAAAGTAGCATTAATGCAACAACTTGATCTATATAAGTATCTAATTGCATAAATATGAGCATTCATTCAATAAAAAACTAACATTAACAACAAAATGCATATTAGCACTAACAACATCATGTCATAATTAAAAAATGCATGTTAACATTAACAACCAAATGTTAATGTATTTGTCCAGAATTCTTTAAAATAAGAGTGTTAACATTCACAATTACAACTGAAAGTCCCAAAAAACATATAAATGGCCAATAGCTCTATGATATGAATTAGGGCCTAGGCTCTTGTTGTGTCTCGTCATCATCAATATTTAAGTCTTCAATATCATCATCTGAAGAATCCATATAAATAGGTTCTTCTTCATCTTCATTCTCTGACTCTTCATCATCTACACTTTCTTCATCCACGTCCTCAATTACTTCTTTTGCTTTTCTTTTTCCTTCAATAAAAAAAATGTATTAAATATTTAGGTTATGTAATTAAAAAAATACATTTATATTCATAGCTAGGTAAAAGGAATATAACTTTACCTCGATCTCTTGAAGACATGTCTTGCCTAAAACCACTTTGTGAAACATGAGGTGAAGTGACTTTTTCAATAGGAACATGCTCAATGGCATTTATGTCGAAGTTCGGATCCAACCATGAATCCTCCAACCAATTGGGATCACTTGGCAACACTGGATCTTCCTTCTCCACAATCCACTCATCGTCTGAGTCTATATGATCTAGACATATAGGGTCTTTGGTAGCCCTCCTCTTCATATTTCTCTCTCTTAATTTCATATTGTACATTACAAAAACCAATGCATTCATCTTCTCTTGTTCAAGTCTATTCCTTCGTTTTGTATGCACCTATAATTTCAAATCATTGATAATCAAATATAAGATAATTAAAATATAAAAATGTATTTCAAAAATAAAATACAAAGTCACAAACCAATGAGAAAGTACTCCAATTCCTCTCACAGCCCGATGCACTGCATGTCAAACTTAAAATTCGAATTGCAAAATTCATCAACTCAGGATTTTCGTGCCCAAATGAACTCCACCAATCAGCTGCATTCAAATAAAATAATAAAAAATTGATAAAAACATTAAGAATGTCATAATTAACAAAAACATAAAAAAATATTGACAAATAACAACATAATTGCAAACTTACCAGGACTTTTTAATTTTCTTGTTGTAACAGCTGCCTCTCTGCCAAACAAGCCATTTGCCTTTTTAAATGCATCGATTTGTGTTGTATTTTTCAACCGAATATTTGCATCAGAAACTAATTTTTCAACACAATCATAAAAGCCACCCATAACTTCTCCATCAGGGTTGAAGTTGTCAGCATAATGAAAATGTGGATTTAAATAATAGGCAGCTGCATGCAAAGGCTTATGAAGTTGCAAGTCCCATCGTCTATCAATGATATCCCAAATAGGTTTATATTTTCTTTGGACATTGTCAAGGTTTGAAGCAATTTCCTCCTTCGCTCTATCCATTGCCTCATACAAAAATCCCATAGCAGGTTCATCTGCATCAACGAGTCGCAACACTTTGACGAGAGGTAGTGTAGCTTTAATTGCATATGATATGGCAACCCAAAACTTATGATCATTAAGAACAATACAAGAAATGTTCTTAGCATCAGATTTCTTATAGTAATTAGATGTTCTAAAATTTGAAGATAAGAACATCGACTTTAACTCTTTCTTATAACATCCAATACTATGAAGTGTAAGATATGTTGTGGCAAAACGAGTGACGGCTGGACGCAGAAGTTCTTTCTTCTTTGTGAATTTTCTCATTAAATTTAATACCCATGCATGACTATAAATGTATCTTGTAATTTTTTTTGCCTTTTCCACTGTATCTTTAAAAATTGATATCTTTCCAATATCTTCTAACATAAGATCCAAGCAGTGGGCTGCACATGGTGTCCAAAAACATGTTTTTCCTGCTGTTAACATATTTCCAGCTGCCACATAATTTGGTGCATTATCTGTAATGAATTGCACCACATTACTTTCACCAACTTCTTTAACAACTTCTTCAAACAACTGACACAAATTTGCACCAGTTTTTTCCATGTCGCTGATGTCAACAGACTTCAAAAATACTGTCCCAGATGAGCTGTTCACAAGAAAATTAATTAAGTTTCTTCCTTTCCCATCTGTCCAACCATCTGCCATAATACTGCAACCAACCTTTGGCCACTCTTTTTTGAACTCTTTCAAAATTTCATGAGTACAATCTACCTCGTCCTTCAAAATCCACGTTCTGATCTCATGATAAGAAGATGGTTTGAACCCTCGCCCATAATTTGCAATAGCTTCTACCATTGCACCAAAATATGGACTGTTGCAAAGATTAAATGATAAGGCATTTGCATAAAAAAATCTACCAATGGCACGACATGCATTTTTTCTTTCATCCCTTTTGAAAGCAGTGTTTATTGTGGTTTGCCGTGCTTCTTTGTTCACAAAAAGGTCCATAGGACCAGCTGCACTTGTTTTTGCATCACTACCTGATCTACTAGCTTCTTTATTCACATTATCGCCGGTTGATGATCCAAAATAAACACTTCTCCCGATATCCAACTTGGTTTGCTCTAACTCTTCTTTCTTTAGCCTCTGATCCTTTAGATGATTCTGAAAAAATCTTTTCACGTCATGTGGAACCGCTTCGCACATGCTTACACCATGCTTTGTGCCAGCTAAGTGATGTTTTAGCCTATAGATGCCTCCTGTAGTCTGTTTATGACAGTAATTGCAAATTACATGTCCTACAAGTTTAGGATCTTTAGTAGGATTTGGAACTTTAACTCCATGATCCCATCCTACATCTTTTGCCATTTTTCAACTGCAAAAATACATAACACAAAATATATATTAACATCATGCATTCTGCTGACCACATTACATGAAAACAAATGCAAAATAAACAATCTTGGTGTATAAGCTATATACGAATCCTAGAAAAAAACATAATTGACGAGAAAAAAATAATAAATATAATTAGGTCAGTTTTTTAATTGGGTCTCAAAGTTCATTCAATAATGCACACTTATAGCCACACACACACATAGTAGAGATAGAGTGGAGGTGGTTTGGATCCCAGATTTCTTCTCAAAAACAAAAAGAAAACACCAACCAACTCCGGAGATCAACCCCAAGAAATTGTGAAAATGCCGGAAAAAAAAACATATATTGAATATGCTAAACAGAGGTCACCATTATGTTTGAATATTTCAATTGTGTGTTCTATCTCAGTTTACACAGTAGTGAAAAGAAACCTACAACCCCACAATCTGTTTTAGTTTGCTTCATTATCCTATTGTAAAAGCACTCAAAACTGAGACTGTTTTCATACTCAAAGATGTGAGCCAATAAAAATCACAAATTAATTCAATTAAAATGGGTTATAGTGTAAAATATCCTATGGATCAACATCTAGATAGACCTAATAGCATCTTGAGAGATCCTTAAATAGTCAGTTTGAAGAAAAAGTTGCTTTTTATTGTTTCATTCAACAAATTTATTTCCAAAATGTAGGTCGGGTGGGCTCCTATACATCAGAAACTGATTGAAATAACCATACAACTGCTCCTTTATGTCCAACTTTTATCTTCAAGAGAAGTTGCGCTGAAGTGACCACCAACATGACAAGGGATACAAGTTCCATAAGAGCCTTTTCAGTTCCATAAGAGCATTATTGACGAAAAACCAATTCAATGCATGCTTAAACAATTCAGGACATCGCATATTTGATTGCACACCAAGAAATCATCATCGCTACAGTTATATGGACAAAAAAGGAAACCAAGGGACCGCAGTCATATGGATAAAAAATGACTACAATTATTAATAAAAATCTATTTCATATGGACAAATCAAACTATTTGCTGCAGTCAGGGCTGGGCTAGGACTGGGCTGAGCTACAAAAATGGATAAAAATCTATTTCATATGGAATCAGGGTTGGGGTAAGACTGGGCTTTTAAAAAAAAAAAAAATTTAACTGTTTCGGGAGGCAGGACTGGGCTACAGCCCAGTCCTGCCCCCCCCTAGATACGCCCCTAGTTAATAAAAAAAAAACGAAAAAGCCATACCTGAAGGAAAACGATGATCGGCGACGAGTGGTGGCCGGCGGCGAGTGGTGGCCGGCGACAGCAGTGCCGGCGGCGAGTGGTCGCACGGCGAGTGGTTGCACTGCGAGTGGTCCCTTCTCAGCAGAGGCGGTGATCGGCGAGTGGTGGTCGGCGACAGCAGTGGCGGCGGCGAGTGGTGGTCGGCGACAGCAGAGGCGGCGAGTGGTGGTCGGCGACAGCAGTGGCGGCGGCGAGTGGTCGCACGGCGAGTGGTCGCACTGCGAGTGATCCCTTCTCAGCAGAGGCGGTGATCGGCGAGTGGTGGCCGGCGGCGAGTGGTGGCCGACGGCGAGTGGTGGCCGGCGGCGAGTGGTGGCCGGCGGCGAGCAGTGGCGGTGGACGAAAGGGGACAGAGTGGAGAGAGAAGGGGCGAGGGCTTTCCCTCGCCCCGAAGCACCTGTGTCTTTTTTAAAGACACAGGTTCTCGATCTTTCGAGAATACGGGCCCGGATCCGGGTCGAACTCGGGTCCGGGCCATCCGATGTTTAATGCGCGGCTCACTTTGAGGCGCGCCTCGCCTCAAGGCGTACGCCTCAAGGCGCATGAGGCGTACGCCTCAAGGCGCATGAGGCGTACGCCTTGAGGTTGTTGCGCTTTTTACGTGCGCCTCAAGGCGAAAAGGGTCTCGCCTCGAGGCGAGGCGCGCTTTTTGCGCCTTGAGGCGCGCTTTTAACAACACTGCACCAACCCATCTCCAATGGTACCTTTTAAGTATACTGCATCCATATGTCCTGTTCGTGGCTCATGCATGAACTATGACACTTGATTGACAGAATAAGCAATGTCAGGGCGAGTAAAGGTAAGATATTGAAGCATGCCAACTACACTTCAATATCTTGTAGGATCTGGGTAAAAATCTCCATCCTGTGAACTGAGCTTTTGATGTAAGACACTCGGTGTAGACAAAGGCTTGCAATCTTGCATACCAAATTTCTTCAATAAATCTAGTGTGTATTTATGTTGTGTCAAGGTCAGGTAACCATCCTTACTGTCTACCTCGACCCCAAGGAAATAACGCAAATCTCCCAAATCTTTCATTTTAAACCTTTGACTTAATAGTCCTTTTATTTCTTCAATGTGATTCATTGAATTCCTTGTAACTATAATATCATCAACGTATATCAACAATAAGGTGGTTATACCTTTATCCTTGAAGATAAATAAGGAGTGGTCTAAGAGAGATCTACAAAACCCATGCCTCTGTATAAACTCTCAAACCACGAGCGTGAGGCCTGCTTCAAACCATATATGGCTCTTTTTGGTCTGCATACATATGTGCTTGGGTCTCCCTCAGCATATCCTGGTGGCTGTTCCATGTAAACTTCTTCCTTCAAGTCTCTATGAAGAAATGCATTTTTGATATCTAACTGACTCAATGTCTATCCATGTTTGACGGCTAAAGAAAATATAATTCTTATTGTCCCCATTTTGACCACGGGGCTAAAAGTCTCATCATAATCCTGACCATATTCCTGTGTAAACCCCTTTGCAACAAGTCTTGCTTTGTATCATTCTATAGTGCCATTGGGTTTGTATTTGATTTTATAAACCCACTTGGAATCAACAACATTTTTGTTAGGAGGTCTGGCAACAATTTCCCATGTCTGACATTCATGAAGCGCTTCCACTTCTTCATTCATGGCCTCAATCCATTTGTTTGATTTCACAACATGATGAAACCCTATGGGTTCATCATGCTTATCAACCTGAGACAGAAAAAGCTGAAGATCCATAGAAAAATTATTGTAGCTGACCCACCTGTCAATAGGATGTTTGATTCTATTCGAACTCCTAAGGTTTCCAACAGGCACATAAGTATCTGATCCAATGTGAGGAGCAGAGGGAGTACCTTTTTCTCTTCGCACATACACATACCCTTTAAATTTGTCAATAGAATGCGATTGTGGGTCTGCCCCTTCTTCAGTATGTGAAGCTCCACCGACCTGATCACCGGATTGAGGTAAGCATGCTTGACCTGAGTCAATATTATTTTGGTCAGCCGAGTTTGTTTCTTGAGTACACTGAGGTGAGCAATCACCATAAGCATATGCAAATAATTCTGCATTCATCCACGGATGATAAACTTCTTCTCTGGGAATCCTTCGACAAGTATTAAATGATATATCTCCAAGATTATTCTCGTCAAACACAACATTCCTGGAAATCTTAACACACTTAGTCATGGGGTTGTAACACCAATAACCTTTATAATCATCAGCATATCCCACAAATCTACACTTGGAAGCCTTTGGTTGAAATTTGTTCCTGAGAGAATCATCAATATGAATATAACAAATGCATCCAAACATACGCAGCACATTATAATCGGGTTGAATGCCAAAAAGAGAACAGAATAGTGAACTATTTTGCAAAACTGTCACAGGCAAACGATTTATAATATAGACAGCTGAATGGAATGCTTCTGTCCACAGACTAATGACAAGATTATTGTCGTGCATCATGCTCATGGCCATTTCAACAATATGTCTATGCTTTCTCTCAGCGACCCCATTTGTTGTGGCGTATGTAGACAAGACACTCTACGCTTTATTCCATTACTTTGGAGAAAATCAGTAAAATCCTTCGATGTATACTCACCACCTCCATCACAATGAAAATGCAGAATATTGGTAGAGAAATGGTTTCGAACAAAGGCATGAAAGTTGCGAAATATGGAAAAAGTTTCAGACTTATGCTTCATAAAGAATATCCAAGTATAACGAGAGTATCTGTCAATAAAAATGAGATAATATCTGTTGCCAGAAGAAGAGCATACAGGCGCAGGACCCCAAACATCTGAATAAACAATTTCAAAGGATCTTGAAGCTCTTTTATTTATAGAATCAAAAGGAAGTACATGACTCTTACGCATCTGACAGCTGTGACACTTTTTATTACTGTTTTCAAGAGTTAAGCTTGATTTAGGAATTAATTTGCTTGATACAAGTTTCTCAAGAAAAGAATAACTGCAATGGCCAAGGCGATCATGCCAAAGACTTGGCTTATTACATTTGGAAAGACTAAAAACAAACAGACTCAGGACCTGACTTAGATAACTCAGACTGAAAAGACTTAGACTTCAATAAGGACTTTAAGACAGGACTGGTACGCGCAAATGGATCTTCCTTGAAGATGTACATATTTCCTTTTCGCTCCTCTTCAGCGAATGTCTCCCTCATTTGAAGATCCTTGACATACACAGAAGAGAGAGTGAATTCAACATATGAATGTGTATCATCAACATGTTTAGACATAGAGATGATGTTCTTTTTTATGTTAGCAGCATGAACAACATTTGACAAATTAAGAGACTATTTTGACAGAGGAATGATTGCATTACCAATGTGAGAAATGTGATGGTGAGATCCATCTCCAGTAACAATACTATTTTTACCAAAGTAAGGAACCTAGTTTGAGAGCTTACCAACATCGCCTGTAACATGGGTCACTGCTCCTGAATCAACATACCATGGTCCTTGATCATTCTGTTTCAAGTGTAACCCAGACAGAGCTGCCAACAAAAGTTGTTTCACCTCCCCATCAGACTTGGTAACATTATCTTCCTTCTTGCTCTCAGTGTTTTGCAATTTGCCTTTATTTTGAGGATTAAACCAGCAATTTACCTTAATATGTCCCTTTTTATTGCACAGGTAACATGTCGGGACAACTCTTTGAGTTTGGTTCTTCGCATTAGAGTTGAACGACATATTGGGTGTTGGAAGCAAACCTGGACCTGCAAATCTACCACGACCTCTTCCTCCTCTGAAGTCATTTCCTCCACGACCACGACCAAAGGAGAACCCAGTGGCTAAGACATCTTGGGAGTCGGATTGAGCACGAGAATCTTCAACGATGCCTTTCAATGACATTTCGTATTGTAGAAGTTTTGCTCGGAGGTCTTCAAATGTGGGAAGCACGGGCAAGCACAACAATGATGTCACCAATACATGATAATCTGGGCCTAAACCATTCAATGTCTGTTGCACTTTATCCTTGTTCGGCACTTCACATCCAATAATGGCTAGTTGATCTGTAATAGTTTTCATCTTATTCAAGTAATCCATGATAGATAGACCACCTTTCTTAAGAAGCTGGAATTCACGCTTGAGAAATAAAACTCTTGCTTCAGATATCTGAGAGTATGTCTGTGTCAACCTGTTCCACAATTCCATCGCTGTGCAGTCGTCGGGGATAGCAACTAGTACTTCCTAAGACAAGGTAGACGTGATTTAGGCAATTAATGCCTGATCTTTTCTCATCCAAGAGACATAATCCGGGTTGCGAACAAGGTGAGTAGATGTAGCCTCATGAGCATCTGTTTCCTCCTTTGCAATGAACTCTGGTGGGACTGGAATTGATCTATCCAGATGACTAAAGAGATCTTGGCTCCTGATAAAAGGAACTATTTGTCTCTTCCAAGTCAGGAAATTGTAATTATTTAATTTTTTAGAAACAAGTTGGCTAAGGAAGTTTGATGACAAACCGGACTGGGTTCAAGAAGAATCCATGGTTATGAGATACAAGAATATAAAATGAAAAACACTCTAAGAAAGAAGCAATCAAATGACTACTTAAAACTCAAGATAGTGTGACTGTTTAAAATTAGTCCAGAAGGGAACTGACTATAACAGAATTCAGATCTACCTTTTTTTTTTTGCAGATATCAGATCACGAGAGTATTCAAATTATCAATTCAATATTTATGAATCAAGCCAAAGCACAATTATTCAACGTTGTGAATATTCAAGTTATCGGATCACGTGAACAAGTGTCAGATCACGTTGATTAACTGAGTTTTCAGATTAATCAATGATGAGTATTCAGATAAAGGAATGAGAAAACAAATTCAAGAGAAAGAAAAGAAAAGAAAAGAAAGGATAGCTCGAGTTTTGCTTGAAATATAGCGGCGATTCAAGAGATGTTGATTAATCGTGTTTTCAGATTAATCAACGATCAATTTTCAGATGAAAGAATGAGAAAACAGATTTTAGAGAAGTAAGAAAGAAGAAATCGTGTTTTCAGATGAAGGAAGAAAGAGGAAATCACGAGTTTCAAGAAAGGATTTCAGGTGAAAACACGAAAGTGCTTTTAGGAAAAAGAAAATCTGGATGAGAAGAAGAGATCGTACCTTTGAGAGAAAATACGATAACACAGATTGTGGAAGAGGGAAAGTTTCGTGACTGAAATAAGATATTCTCTATGGTCATACCTTTTGGAATCAATACCGAGCCCTAGGTCCAACCGTGCTCTGATACCATGTTAGAACATCAGTTTTCACCAGATCTGATCTGCAAAAGGAAAAGTGAGAAGAAAAAGATAGAAGAAAGAGGAGATGCTGCTGCACACAGGCTCATGATTTTTTTTCGTTCATTATCGTGGCCTGGTTTAATGTATTTAAGCATTAAGTATTAGGTTACAACTTATGGACATGATTGTCCTATAACAAGTTACAATATTACATCCGTGCCCCAATAAACACGTCAATGCGCAATCCCAGTTTGGGTCTGGGTTAGACCCAAACTGGGTCCAGCACTACACTTAATATTATGGATCTTGTTAACCGTTGCTAAGTGATCATTGTAGTGCTATGTAACTTCTGTACCCCTGAAGCACTGGTGCTGGTGCGGCACTTGACACCGCTGGATGCAGGTCAACAAGTGTCAGGTGCGGTCAACCCCACACCTGACCATTTTCGTCCAATTTTTGACTCGGTTGACTTTGGCGAAGCCCAAAATTGTTCAAATTTGGAAAACAAACTTAAAAAAGAAACTTATAGTTGTGTGTATATATAGAATATAATTATATAAATTTGCTGCAGTCGTTTGTACATGCAATCTAATAGAAAACACCAACTTTTTACAAATTTTCCATTTTTTTTTTGCAAATTTAACCTCACAAATGTGATCTATATAATTTCTTTACAATGTACCAAAATTTCATGACTCAAAATCTTATTTTTGCATCGAAAAAATGGTCCATAATGTGATTCCTATCAAACAAACCATGCCAAACACATCCTCTCCAGCACCTATGTGACATAGTTGTAGTGATTTCATTTGTTCTTTTTGGTGAAATTATTAATGCATTTAAATTCATGTGGGGCTCAAGGCATCATCAAGCATTTAAGAGAGAGAGAGAGAGAGAGAGAGAGAGAGAGAGAGAGAGAGATGTAATTTTTACTCATCATTCTTATAAATAATTAATAAGATTGAAATTAAGGGTGGAAAATGGATAAACCTAGATTTGGATCTGCTGCATGCATTCAGGTTTGGACAGACTTGAAATGATCCAGCTGAAATATTATATGCATGCCCTCAACTGCAACTTTTTTTGGTTCTTAAAAGTATAAGTTTTAAATATATGGCTGCATATGTTACCAAAATACGAATAGAGTTAGGTTAAGCTATTGAATTACATCCAATTAGATTCAGCACTCTTTATCTTATGCGATTGAACAGTGTTTGCTATGCTTGGCACCCACTTCACAATATATTAAAAAAATAAAACATGGTTGACGCCGTAGTTCTTACATTTGTTTTAAAAGGGAAACCATTATACAACATTTTGATGGTTTTCATTTGCCCCAAAACATGGGAAGAGGGGGCTACACATCAAAATATTTGAGACTAATCAACCATCTTTACACATAACAAGGCTTTCTTAAGTGTTACAAAAATCATAATGCTCTTGTGTAACATACAATTGATCAAGTTTACAAATTAGGGGAGGGGTTAAGCAATGGGTGATATGCAGCAAGTTGGCACATTTATAAATTAAAATAGAAAATACATGCAATGAAATAAAGAGAGTTGCATGTCAACGCATGAAATAAAGAGAATCACATGTCAATCTATGTCACATGGGTGCGGGGGTGCGGCACTTCCAAAAAACCTGGGTGCGGGTGTGGTGCGGCACTTCCAAAAAACCTGGGTGCAGGGGTGCGGCAAAAAAAAAAAAAAATATATATATATATATATACATATATATATATACATATATATATATATATATATATATATATATATATATATATATATATATATAAAGTCCAAAAGTTGGACATAAATGACTCTGGGTGCGTTAACTGCACCCAGGATCAGGTTGACTGCATCGGGTGCGGGTGCGACACCTAGTTGGGAGAATCCCTGTGACATATATTAAAAAAAAAATTCTTGGCCACAAATTTTTTTAAGTCCAAAAAATTGGACCAAAATGACCCTGGGTGCGTTGACCGTACCCGGTGCCGCACCCGCGTCGACGCGGGTGCGGCACCCTGCTAGCCGAATCCCTGTGACATAGATGTCAATAAATATGTGCATGTGTGTGTGTGTGAGAGAGAGAGAGAGAGAGAGAGAGAGAGAGAGAGAGAGAGAGAGAGAGTCTTGGGCATTCAAGAGTTCCAAGAAAGAGTAAATGAGAGAGAGGAGTCAAAGGTAACTCTAATGCTACAAAAAAAATTATAATTTTTTGATTGGGGGGAAAGTAAGGTTTGGTCATTTTATTTCAAGGCCCTCTCCATGGATTGGGATATATATATATATATATATATATATATATATATATATATATATATATAGGGTTAACATTTTCTCTTGTCGACATTACCTATAAATGAGTTTTCTTTTTCTTTTTTTTTCTTTTTTGTTGTTTTTCATGAAACTAACCTTATAGATGTGATCTACATGTTTAGGTTAGTGGAGGTCAGCTCTTAGATCGTCCGATTATGACGTGTAGGCACGACTTTATGAGCCTTGAAAAATCAGCGGTGTACAATGTGCGATATTTTCTCGGCTCATAAGATCGTGTTTTTTCGTCGAAAACACATGATCCAAAAGTCTGTTCCTAGCATTTGGTTGGACCATGCTGAATCCATCCATGTGGTCGGATTGGGTCAATATGACCTGCACATATGATTTCCAGCTCATTCGGACGGTTAGGTCAACATTAGCAAATGTTAACCCATATATATATACATACATACATGTGTGTGTGTGTGGGTTGAATCTAGTTGGAATCTCATGATGCAAGTCATTTTGATTCAATCTAACCTTGTAGATGTGTTCAGCATGGCCGACTAAAATATGTTTTTTAGTTGGAAAAATTTAGTGCATTTTCAACTGTTGAATTTTTCATCTCCAGAACACAAAAAACAACATTAGATTGCATCCATGGGATCGTTTTGACAGAAATAAACCAGAAAATAAAAAAGGAGGTTGCTAAGTCTTTTATACATACAAATGATTTAGCAACCTTTAACACTATATATATATAATCCAATCGATTTTACGTACAATATAGCTGAAATCTCATGATCCAAGTTGTTTTAACTAACACCATAGTTGTGTTCAGCATGGTCGATTTTGTGGGAATTGACCCTTTGATCATGTTTTTTGAATGAAAAAACATTTTTTTGAGTAAAAAAAAAACAGTGCTTTTATAGCCATTGATTTTTGCATTGGCGGAAAAACCTTAATAATAGTTGGATTCTGGTGATTCAAAAGCCGGTTCCTGCTAAAAGTGGATGTAGATGATATCCATGGGTCAGATCCACAAAAAACAACAAAAAGTAAAAAAAAAAGTTGAAGTTTGCTAAGTCATTTGTACATACAAATTATTGTAGCAAACTTTAACCCACATATATATGTATATAGGATGGGGATTATGCTGCCCTTTTTTGGTTAGGTCACCATTAGGACCCTCCAAAAATCATAGTTTTAGGTGTTTTATGTTAGATCTGAACCGTTAGATGTTTTTGTTATTGCTTATTTATTAAGAAACAAACTTTGTTTCGATTTGATTTGATGTAAAAATGTGAATATTTTATCATCAAATTTTAGTACAATATCAACCATTGATTTTTTCCTCTTTAAAACACACATCTGAACATAAAGATGTTTAATAAAAAACTTGTTTTCTATTGAGTAAACAATGATAAACACATCTAATGGTTCAGATCTAGCATAAAACACTAAAACTCTGATTTTTGGAGGGTCCTAATGGTGACCTAACGAAAAAAGGGACAGCATAATCCCCATTCTCATATATATATATATATATATATATATATATATATATATATATATATAGTAATAAGTAGCTCTGAATCCATCTTAAACGGCTTCAGAGGGATAAGGTGTTTGCTTAATCTGAACTCATAGGTGTATCTTTGCAGCTTATTTTGTAAAGAACGTGTATGAGATTAGACATTTTTCGTGTTTAGATGCATATGTAGAGTGATAAAAAATCAATGGCTCATGGGGCGGCTGTTGTTCTGGTAGAGGTCTGCCTAACCCCAGCTTGCCTTTCAAAAAAAAAAATTTGGTGAAATAGAAATGTAGGTTTCTCGTCGAATCACTTTGATCCAAAGCATGGTTTTTAGTGAATATGCAATGATGAATGCTTCTATAGCATAAGATTGAGCAAAAAACACATGTAACTATGTTTTTTAGAAGCATTTAAGGCGGTTTAGGACATAAACTGTTTAGGAGCTACTCATTGTTCATATATATATATATATATATATATATATATATATATATATATATATATATATATATATATAGAAATGGGTACCTGCCAAATGAAATGTGCTAAATGGATTTTTCTGCTCTTCCGGTGTTTTTTTCGCAGTTCTGACCCATAAATGTGTTGGGCATGGTAGATTTACAAGGAATCCACACCTGGATCATGTGTTTTCGATGAAAAAAATGATATTTGGAGCCACGAAAATTTATAAAGATTTTGGACCGTTGATTTTTTGAACATTATAAAAACCCACCCATGTGTCAGAATCGAATACTTCAAGAGCTGATCCCTATAAAATCAAGTACATAGATCACATCTGTACGGTCAGAATTTAAAAATAAAATGAAAAAACCTGAAAAACTCATTTAGCACGTACCCATTACTCTCTCTCTCTCTCTCTCTATATATATATATATATATATATATATATATATATATATAACCCATCCCTCTCTTTTCTTTTTTCTGCACCCCCATATTGCCACCCAGGAGGGACATGTGAGCATGATTTTCCAGCAATGCAAAAATTGGCAGTCGGAAATGCACCAAAACTTGTTGACACAAAAAGATGTTTTTTTTTGGTAAAAAATGTACTATCCAAGGGCCAGTCCGTAGCAAAACAACTATGTGACTCATAGTACGGGGTTGGATTAAGTCAAAAGAACTTGCAGCATGAGATCTTACTCATCTTTCTTATCTCTCTAGAGATTTCTGTATTGTACCCTTCATACCCATGTTCACCCTGTACCTGCATCTGTGCCTGACATAGAGCACAAGTCATGACATGAAATCATGAGTAAGTAAGGTACAATTAAAACCGAAACAGCAAAATCAAACTGAGTTCTCTAGCAAGCTATTAGTTTCCTGTATGAGTGTATACCATAAAATTAGGCATCTGGTTAACAAGATGTTAAGCCATATAATTGCAACTCCTCACATGCTGTGCCTCTCTCTAAATTCTTTAGGTATCACATTTGCAGATGCCATATACTTTAGTTTAATCTAATCTTTCTAGAGTTTGTAATTTTTTTCTACATATTGAAGTAAAAATGGATACAATTTGTTCTCCTTCAACCTGGCCTTCTTTGTTTGTAATGGATCTCATATCCTTAACTGTTTTACCGCTTGACACCATTCTCATGAAATATATGAACATTAAGAATAAAACAGAAGTGAAAAGAAAGACATGGTAATGCACTACTGTTGTTCATAATGCTTCAAACTTTATGCCGTTGCCACATTATTTTCTTCAGCATCATCATCATAACTGGGTTTTGCTGCTTTTGTAGAATTCTCATCATCTCTCTCTGGATGCTTCCCAGTTGATTCCACAACATAATTATAAGTTTGATGCTTATGCCATGAATAGTCATCAACCTGGACAGGTGCACTCATTTTTAATTGTTTGATGGACTGTAGTTTCTATGTATTGGGAAACTGTGGATTTCCTTTTTAAGAAATTTGGTATTTTATGTTCTATTGAGTTTTTTTTGTTACCCTTGTTTTAAGGCCAAGCATAAAACTTTTGGAAATGAGGAAACATTGACAAGTAATCAGAAGGAAGAAGGGAAAAACAGACACCCACTACCCAAAAAAGGGAAAAATAAAAAAGGAAACAGTGAAGAGAGAAGGAATCTGCTGCTGAGTGCATTCAAGCATCAAGCTTGCATTCAGCCAAGAATTTGAGTTACGAGCTGTAAGGTCACCCAATGCTTGTTGTTTGCAAAATTGAAAGCAAATAATCCTTGTCTCTCGAATAAATTGAGATTATCTCTTACTGTAGAAATCCTAAATCGAAATTTGCCTCACCTTCTACATTGAACTGCTTTTGTCTTGCCTCAGAGCAAGAAGACCTTTTAGAGATGGATTTGTTAGCCATTCCTTAGTATCCTTCAGCCGAGCATTCTAAAAGATTAACCTCAATGGGCAAAAGACTTCACTACCATCTCCATAGCTTTTTGCAGAGCATATACTTACTCTGCTGACAAAGTAGCACCTGGCCTTTTTGAGGATTTTGCATATTTGGAGTTATGGGTTTGCAAACAATCAATTGAAACTTCCCCAGATAGCGTTGGTGGTAAGAAATAAAACTGTTTTTGACTCTAGAGTCCAGACCTTGTACTTGAACCGTACTGGTTGGTGATTGGGAATTGATTTTTATCCAAAAGATTGAATGGCGAAAAATTATTTCTCCCAACTGATTGATTATGGTAATTATCTCATACGTGTTCATCCCTTATATACTAGAAACTTATATGGAATGAAGCATTGTAGTATGTATACATGACCTTTTAAGAAATTTACCAGTCTGTATACCCTGTAACGTATGCATGTAGGCAGACTGAGAGCATGTAGAGTTTGCCAACCCTGTTTGGGACTAGAAAGCTTCTTAGTGAAGCTGATAACCTATTATGAAGTTACAGTACAAATGTGAAGAAAATTGTTGCAAACTAAATATTAATAGTTTGTGATAATTCTATGCTTTCACATTAGTGATGTCAGACATGTTATTGCAGATGGAATGCAGAGAATTTAGAGAGTCAATTCTTGGAGTGATGCCACACCACTGGGTAATCATAAATTGTTTCTCTCTCTCTCCCTCACCTTTTTTTTTTGTTTTTTCCCCTGATAAGTTGTAGTATTTGGCATCTAATTTTCATATTCTTGTGAGTTCCTTGTTGTCAGGCAAGGAGAGAAGACACGTTCTTTGAGCTGGCACATTTTAGGAGACACAAAAGGAAATTAATAAAGAAAACACAAGGGAAAGGTGCATTGTATTCATTCCAAAAGCCAGAGGAACAACATGCTCCTGGGAAAGATTCAGCAAATAAAATTGCTCATATCATTGGGAAAGCTGCAGATTATGCTGCTTCAAACAAAGGCAAGAAGGTGCGGTTCATGAGTTCAAGGCTCTGCTTTGCATGTTTTTCAATTATAAGTACACTGTATCAATCACAATAACACTTAAAAACTAGCTGAATTACTCAATTGACTTTTATTGTTCTAGTAATTGTCCACATGACCTATTCATTCAGGTAAACCATTGGTGTCAAAGGTGTGTCCAGAGTATTGAGACGTGAGCTTCTGGGTCTGGATCCAGATTCAGATTTGTAACGACCCCAACTAACCCTCATAAAAATAGTAGAAATCTTTTTTTTAAACAATTGTGAAAACAAACCCAATGATCTGAGGCCTCACAAATTTAATATACCAAACCACAAACAAACTGTGCATTGAATCAAAGAAGAATAATTCATCTTTATTAATCAATAAATAATATCAAATAAACTAAGACAGTTAAATCATCTATCACATAAGAGTCATCCCATTAGAACCCATAAATCAGTCACAGGGCTCGCAGTCTCTCGTCATCAGGTCAGGACATCACTGAGCATCCGATCCTGTAAAACACTTTTATGAAAATGGGTAAGAACCAAAGTCCTTTTTACAAATTCTTCTAAAAATCCAAACAGTAAAGGAATAACATAAACCAAATTCATGCATAAATTTTAGAGGAATGTTACAATAAAATAACTTATCATATTCAACTTACCATCCAAGCATTTAACCAAATATCATATAATAACAATTATCATGCGAAACAGAATAAACATGAATGCATGAACTAATGCTGAACAATAAAGATGCATGATTCAATGCACATGCATGAATAACTTATTAAGTTATTTATCAGAATTGCTTTTGCATGCATGTACCTATTAATTGCACACAAATTTAGGTTTCAATTTTTCTTAAATCCGCGAATATTCAAAACAGACATAAATTTTCAAAGTCCAGGTTAAGTTTTCAGTTGTAGCTTAACACACAATTTGTATTTTATTACTGAGTTTCGCACTTGTTCCTTGACTGATATCAGGAATCAACACCATCCATTAGAACATTAGAAATCAACATTTAATGCCGGGATATCAGGAAAATCAACATCCACTAACTTCACTTTCTTGGTATACCAATAACTACAGTTAAGTCAACATCCCTTTTAGGCAAAGTGGCTGAATCTCCCTAAAACCGTGGTCGAGAGGTGAACCACCACATCAGGTTCGGGGGTACAATCGCACACGAAGTTTTAGTATCCTTATAGTTTCCCAAAACGGCTATCCAAGATTTTCACAATGTGGAAGAGACATCAAGGAAGCGATTAATTACACAGTTTGGTTTCTTTTACCATTTCAAATAAATTTTCAAGTTCTTTACATAAGAACCGTTTTGCAAATCAACATGCAAAACCAATTTTGGGCCCTGACCCGCACAATTTAACTGTACAATTAACTTTGGAAAATCAATAATTTCTAGAAATAAATTTTGCAATGCATAAATAAAATCATCAACAATTGGAGCAACCCATGCTCCGGGCCTATATGGCCCGCAGTGGTTAACATTTGACTACCTATGTCACAGGGATTCTTTAACTAAGTGCCGCACCCGCGTCGCACCCACACCCGTACCCGATGCGGTCAACCTGATCCTGGGTGCAGTCAACACACCCAAGGTCATTTATGTCTAACTTTTGGACTATATATATATATATATATATAATTTTTTATATTTTTGCCTCACCCTCGCACCTAAGTTTTTTGAAAGTGTTGCACCCTCACACCCGCACCCGCTGACTACCAACCCATCTCAAAAGTGATTTATACATCATTTGCAAAATTTCTGTGAACATGCAACACACTCATTATTTCAAAACATGTTTATAATGCGCATTCAAATACACAATATGAATGCATATAAATCCCAACGCATACACATGCAAACAAATGCTTGCAACACACATTATCATGATCAATTCCATGCATAAACATCAAAATATACATATGCCCATATTTATGCAAACATCAAAATAAACTTCAGATTTATGCATATGATATGCACATTTGCAACATGACATTTGACTCCATGAGCATGCATAATCAATCAAATATCTAATCAAATACATAAGTCTGCAGCCCACATGAATGTGGGCCTAACCTGTTCAATTTACATAGCATGAAACTTAGCAAATTATGGTCAACTTTACATATATGTTTTTTAAAGTTTTATCTTTATTATTATTATTATTATTTTTAATTAGATTCTTATCTAGAGGGTGACATCCCCTCTAGAGCTCTCTTTTAGAGAGTAGAGTTCTACCAAAGGTAGAGCTCTACCTCTTCTAGATATTATCTTTTTATTATTAATAATTTTATTATTTAATTTATTTAATATTATATTCTGAGAATATTTCAGAGGGTGTTGCCATCCTCTGGAAAGTCTTCTTAGAGTAGAGTTCTACTCGAGGTAGAACTCTACCTACCCAATTTAAATTTTAAATTGATTTTAAAGTTTTAAATTGTCCTTGGATGGATTTCAGATCCAAATCCATATGGATCCTACCTGGACTAGATCGTAGTTAATATGGGTCTTGGATTGGGTCCAAATCCATATTAACTTGGATCAAATAGAGCAGATCTAGTCCGATCAAATCCAGAAAAAAACAAAAATAAAGGTGGGTCATTTTTGAAAAATGCGATTTTCGGGTCAACCGTAACCCGATTTTAGAAAAACAGGATACCAACGTGCTTAGAATTATGAGGCGCATATAATAGTATACATACTTGATTTTCGCTTTCGAATTTCGCTCATTCGCTCGAATTGAAAGGTTAGAAATAAAAAAATTCTCAAATTATAATTGGCTTATTTAGGTTTGACGTCACCTATATTTTAATATATTTTTCATGATTTTTGTCAATTTCATTAAATACTTAATGTAAAAATCATAATTTTGAATTTAAAAATCATGAAAACACACACGATATTATAAGATTGATTGACGTGTTTTGAGTATCATGTTTCTGTTTGTAACTGTATTTTAATGTTTCTTTTGTAGGTATCTTTTCTATGTATTATAAGTAGGGGCATTATTGAAATGTAACCTAATGGTTAATATAAAGAAACCCACGACCCATGAGGAAGGGTGTGGAAAATCAGTTGTTATAGCCTTTTCTTCTTCCTTTCTCTCTTCTTCCCTACAAACTGTGTTTCTGGTGCAAATTTGCAGATCTTATATGGTATCAGCGCTCCATTGCGGTGAGTTCCGAATAATCTTTGTGTTTCCCTTCTTTTCTTAAATCTGAAACCCTAGACCACGATTTTGGTTTTCGGTTCTCTTTTTCTCAAGACTTTTTCTGATATGAATCTAGACCAAGATTTAGATGATATCCCCTTTCTTAAGGATGTAAATCTGTCTTTCACGTTAGTTTCAATACCCTAGACCACAATTTTGGTTTTAGGTTCTCCTTCTTTTCTCAAGTATTTTCCTAATATGAATTTGGATCAAGATTCAGATCAGATCCCTTTTCTTAAGGGTGTGAATCTGTCTTTCACGTTAATTTCAAAACCCTATGTCCTATTCTGTTTCAGTTCTAAATTTGAGTCCTGGTCTGATTTCAAACCCTAATCTCCCAATCTGAGAATCTGTCGTGTTTTATTTCAGATATGAATCTGAATCTGAATCCAGATCTAAACCTGTTGCTCCCTTCAAAAGTGAATCCAGATTTAGGTTTCTAGATCTGAACTTGTTTTCTCCTCAGATCTGAAACTCGTGATCCCATACTTATTCGTTTCTAAAAAAAAGAAAATATATATTATTCCTGCTTAGGAATTAATATATCATTTTTTTACTGCTGATCAATTATTTATTTTTCGTGACTGGGTCTCTGTTGTTGCAAAAAAAAAAAAAACACAGACAAACTTTGTTATTGCAGCGTTTCCTCTTTTGATCCCTTTCATCCTCCTTTTACCTACCATGAATTCTACTTCCTCTTCAGTTCTTTGAGCAAGCTTCCTCAATCAGTTAGTTTTCAAAAATTAAATACATCAAATTTTCTTGGAAAAGATAAATCTTTCATTTTATTGGAAGCCAAGATCTTTCTGGTCATTTGGATGGATTGATTCAGACTCTACCAGAATTTATACTAAGGGAAGAAAAGGATGAAAAATTGGCTGTTATTAAATCCTCACAGGTTCAGAACCCAGAATACATTTCCTGAATGAAATGTGATCAGACGTTGGTGGCATATATCACCTCTACATTGTCACATGAGGTTTTGTTTAGCATTCCAGATGATTGCACAACTATGGAATTGTGGAACCAACTTGCTCAAACATTTTCACAGGTTTCTGAGGCCAGAGGTATGTTTCTTAAAAGGGAGTTTCTGAATCTTAAAAAGGGATCCATGTTTATCATGGAGTACCTTAAGATGAAGGAAATCACAGATCAACTTGTTGTGATTGGTCACATCATTTCAAATAAGGATAAGGTACAACAGATTCTTAATGGATTAGGATCCGAATACAACATTATCTATACTATGTTATCTTGTTTTGATGAACTACCTACTTTTGAAGCTTTACGTCCTAAGTTGCTACAATTTGAGATGAATTTAGGAAGAGGATCTGCTGAGAATCCTAAGGGGCAACAAACAGTCAACAGGTACTTATTTCAAGCACAGTTTGAAAAAGGAAGAGGCATGAGAGGACGAGGCAAAGGGCTAGGCGGTAATCAGGGAAGACGTGGGCTGCTCCTACTTCCTAATACACCTCCTATTTTTTATCAGGGCAAGAAAATACCCACATGCTACATTTGCAAGAAACGTGGACATGTTAAAGCAAACTGGTGGTATAAAGATGATCCTAGGTATGTTGGAGAACAAAACTCACCAAGTAAAAGTGCACCAAATAAGACTGGGGGAGGGCGGAACCGGTGGATAGACAACTTCTAGAAGGGGCGACGTCCCCTCTAGAGCTCTTAATTAAGTAGAGTTCTATTTCATATAAAACTGTACATTATCTTTTAAATATTATCCCTTTTAATTAATTATTTTATTTAATATAATATTCTAAAGAATATTCTAGAGGCTGTCACCCACCTCTGGAAGACTTTATGGGATAGAGTTCTACTCTCATCCTCTTTTAATTTAAAGTTGATTTTAAAGTTTTAAATTGGCTATGGATGGATTTCAGATCCAAATTTGGATCAAAAATCCAAATCCATATGAATTCACCTGGACCAGATCCTAGTCAATATGGATCTTGGACTGGGTCTAGATCCATTTTAACTTGGATCAAAGAGAGCGAATCTAGTCCAATCCAATCTAGAAAAAGTAAAAAATAAAGGCGGGTCATTTTTAAAAAATGCAATTTTTGGGTCAAATGTAACTTGAATTCGTAAAATAGGCCGCCAACGCGATCAGTATTCGAAGGTGCATCTAATAGTGTACATACTTGATTTTCGCTTGAATTTAACCTACATTTCGCTCATTTTTTGCTCGAATTTAAAAGTTAAAAACAAAAAATTTCTCAAATCATAATTGGCTCAACTAGGTCTTGTTAGTGGGCTCTGGGCCACGCCCAGACCCAGCTAATGTCACCTATAAATTAATATATTTTTTCATGATTTTTATCAATTTAATTAAATATATAATTTAAAAATCATATTTATCGATTTTAAAAAATCATGAAAAAATACACGATATTACACTAATTTGATTGTTCAAAGACTTGCTTCAAATAATACGAGAAGCGGAAGCGAGAAGCGATGCGTTTGAAAATGTATATAAAGCAAAAAGTGAGTAATAAAAACAAAGCAATATAAAAATTGAATGGGGATCAAAATAGAACGCAAATAAAATAAAAGTGGCTATTTTTAAATTTCATGATTTTTTAGTGTAACAATTAAGTTTTTAACAAAATCTAAAAATGATGACTGCTAATTTAGAGAAAGCACATGGAAGTGAGTGAAAAGCGTGAGAGAAATAGATGAAATGTGTGAAAAGCATAGGAGAAGTATGGGAGAATCGAGATCAAGTTTCAAAAGCGAAGAGTATCGTGCTTCTAAAGTGAGTTTTCGGGAAGTGAGCTTCCCACCTATCTAAGAAGCTTTTGGTATAACTCTGGTTCTACTACTCAACAATAAGCAAAAACTCAACTACTGCCTTAAATAGACCACTAAAATCACTTCAAAGCCTCACCAAAACACCAAATATTGTCAAAACAACACTTCTAAAAGATTCTCCACATAAAAAAGACCAGATTACATCAAACTGAGGCCACAAAAAACTATTGATCTGATCATAACTGCCAGAAATCCAAATCGATCACTATTCACATCACTATTCATAAAATCAGAAAAAATACATATAAAATCGAGTATACCTCTCATCAAAATGATTTTTTATTTAGAAATCATTTAAAATCAAGGTCTACCAAATCCTCAAATCAATCAAACCAAACTGCAACAAATGTATGAACGACCTTCTTGGGACACACAAAACAACATACACTCGACACACCATAATGAAGTTTCTTCTTCGTCTTTCCTTTCGGATGATCACCAAATACCTCTCTCTAGGGTAAGTTATGACTCTGATGCGATATCAAAGCAATAGAGTTCCAACCATGAGAGAGATAACAAAGAAGATGAGAAGAGAAACTTCATTCTCTTTAAAATTAGAGATATACAACCAGTGTTGTGAGACGCGTACGCCTCAGTACCTGAAGCGTACGCTTCAGAGGCGAAGCGCACGCTGAAGGTACCGAGGCGTTGCAGTGATGCGCCTAAGGTAAATATTGAAATCAGGTACTGTGTAAAAAATAAATATATATTAAAAATATTGAAATCAGGTAGGCGTACGCTTCAATATTTTATCTGCCCATACCCTACGAGGAAAAAAAAATGAAGAAGTGTAAAAAATAAACATATATTAAAAATATTGAAATCATCTCATGTTGTGAGAGGCGTACGCCTCAGTACCTGAGGCGTACGCCTCAGAGGCGAAGCGCAGGCTCAACGCCTCGCTTCGCCTCATCACATTTAACAACCTTGTATACAACAATATAGGGGAGACTTCTCCCCTACCTCATTAAAAGACAAAAATAGTTGACTCCACACTAGCACTATGGAAAATACAAGAATACCCCTGAAAAGAGTGAAATGTACATATACATAGTGAGAGGGTGTGATCATCGCAAAATTTTTCCTCTCTTTATGGTTTCTCTCTCTTCCTTCTCTTTTCCTTTTCTAACCTCTATTCTCCTCCTTTTTGAAGGGAGAAGGATAAAAGAAAGAAAAAGAAAGAGAGAAAGAAAGAGAGAGAAGAGGAACTATTTTGCGGGTTTTCACTTGACCTTTATTTGAAAATATTTAGAAAATAACTCGCCTCCGTTTTGAAAATTTGCGGGAAGATGGAGAGACGGGATTCGCTCGTCGGTACGAGGTTCGACCGTTCCTAGCGCCTTTACCAGGGGTAATCGAACCAAGGATCGAATCTATGCGTTCTGCTTTGCCTAAATATAATCTAAGAATTTATTCTAACTCTAAATGCACAAAGAATCATGCTTGTGCCATGCAAGAATGTATGCTTCTTTTGAAAGGTGTTTTGAAAATTTCCAAGTATTCTGAGATGAACTTAGTAAGGGAATGAAGAAATGATTGATTTAGAACTTGAGATAGATCAGAGAATTTCTAAGTCTTTGAAGTAAATCAGAGTTGGAAGAATAAATCTTTGACTTTGAGAAAGAATGATTTGAAGCTTTGAAATGAAAGTAAATGAAGTTTCAAAGTCAGAAATGGGCTTTGAATTTAATCATGGATTTAGGAAGGAAATGAGTATTTGAAATGGAATTTGAATTTCAATTTTGAAATCAGAATGGACTTTGAGAAATCCAAGAAAATAGGAATGAAGTTCGGATGAGATCTGAAAAGGGATTTAGATTTGAAATCTGGAAATGAAGTGGATTTGGATTTGAAAGTTTAGAATTTGAAAAATAGAATTGGATTTGAAATTTGAAATTTTAAATATGAAGTTTGGACCTTAAAATGGATTTGGATCTAAAATCTGAGATCCAAAGTAGAATTGGATTCTAGATCCTAAAATGGAATTGAATCTGGAGTCTGAGATCCAAAGTAGAATTGGGTTCTGGATCCTAAAGGGGAATTGGATCTGAAGTCTGAGATCCAAAGTGAAATTGGACTCTGGATCCTAAGAGGGAATTGGATCTGAAATCTGAGATCCAAAGTGAAATTTGGATTCTGGATCCTAAAGGGGAATTGGATCTGAAATCTGAGATCCAATTTGAGTGTTGAATCCTGGACCCTAAAATGAATTTGGAGTTTGTTAAATTCAGAAGATGAATCAAGAACTTCCAAATTTAAAAAATGAAATTTAGAATTTGAATCTTGAATATACAAATGAATTTCAAAGTCAAATTAGACCTTGAATTTTGAAGTTTGAATTTAAAATTTAGAAGATGAAGGGAATCTCAAAGTTAAATTGAACTTTGGATTTGATTTGGAGTATTTGAATTTGGAATTTAGAAGATGAATCAAGAGTCTCAAGGTTAAGATTGAATTTGGAGTTTGATTAGAGTTTTGAATATAAAATGAATTTGGAATTTCAAAGTTAAATTGAACTTTGAAATCTAATTTTGAATTTGAATATAAAATGAATTTGAAATCTCAAAGTTAGATTGAACTTTGAGATTTAAAAATGAAATAAAATTTTGAAAATTGAAAGAATGAATTGGATTTGGTAAGGATTTAAGATAGATTTGAAGAAAGTATTTACATTACTTGGAGTTTTTGAAGAGGAAATATGATGCAATTCTATCCTAAATGATGAATGAATTTAAATTTTTGAAATTGGATTTTGAAAAGCTATTTCATTCTTTAAATGAATTGAAATAAGATTGAATATATAATACATCCTTGACTATGGTCATTGAATGTATTATATAATAATCTATATTTAAATTCAGGTGAAGAATGAAACACATTTGGTGCTTTTATAGGATTTAAAATGAAATTAACTCTCAATATACCCTGACTATGGCCATTGGTATATTTGAGTGGATAGAATTTTGAACGTGGGTTGAAACAGAAAATATGGAGTTTTGCTGTAGCACAGGTGATGGATAACAGTTGTTAGGTTGATGAGTGGTAGAGGAAGTGCAGGGGAAACAAGTTTGCAGCGAACAACTGCTGTAGATAACTTGTAATAGGAAATGGATTATGCCTATGAGCAGCAAAATGAAGAAGAAAAATGCTGTGAGATAAGATGGGGGTATAAAAGGTATGCTGACATCATTGAAATCCAGCTGATGTTGGGTCATATCAATATGTGAATCAGTGAAGAGGTTTGGTGTATGGTGAAATAGGGTGGAAACTGTGCTGAAGGTGTATGCAAAATGGTGTTGAAATGGGAATATGCAGACGCTATATATTGGTGAAATATATGTGACTATAAGGATGCTTTACAGCAAAATGTTGCTGTAAATCCAAAAAAAAAAGAGAAGGGGTAGGTTGCTTCTACAGCAACTGTGGAGGGGTAATGGCAATGTGTTAAAAGTGGAGATGCAATGATGCAGGGAAGAGGGCAGTGCACAAAGATGGACTGTGGTGAAGCTGGAGGTATACAAGTAGAAACAGAAAATGGTTTACAGTGGTGATGAGACTGCAGGAGCTGAATGAAGAAAGAAAAAAAAAGTGATAAAAACCCAATTTGGTGGCATAGAGATCCTGTAGTAAATCTGTTATCACCATTGATAACTATCCCACATATTCCAGCAGGCATATATGTCTGAATATCATCCGATACTTCTCTCCTTGGTGGGTTCAGCATTCCAGCCAATCTAGCGAATGTTAGTTTTTCTTTATCCTCAAAAGATAAAGTATGCTGGATAGGAGGCATCTTTCAACACAAAAGCCAGACAGCTCAGTGACTCTTTTGCTGTCAAGGACATGAAATCTCGCTTCCAACTCTGCTCTTATACCCTTTCTGTTAGGACATATAGCAGAACTTCTGTTTATCTCCCTGATCTTTTCATTAGTCCCCTTTTCAAAGTTATGTTGCAATGCAGAGTTGTTGCAAAGTGCTAAACATATAACAACGTGGAGAAGGTAGGGAAACTGAGCAGGGAATCCAAACTGCAGTTCTTGGATACATCCATCGTGTTTGTCACAAGAACGCCAGTTGTTGTAAATTTTGCACCAAGAGCCAAACATGTTGTGATAACAGCTAAAAGATGATAAAACGAATGTAAAGCATTTGCAGGTGTTAAGCCACTAAACATATATTCAGTTCGGTGTTTACAGAGGTGACCTAAACATCGATCTATGGGAAGTAGACAGGAATTATGGGAAAACAGAAAAAAAAAAAAAGTGTTGGTGGAAACAGGTAAATCATCTCTTGCCATGGGAACAAAATAGTACAAGGATAAAATGTAAAATGTTAAACAGGCTGAAAGTAACAACGACCATGATACAGTCAATCACCTTATTACGATGTGTAGATTATCAAGATACAAGCAGGCAATCAAAACCAGGGGACCAGAACAGGATATCGAAAGCCAGCAAAAGAAATAAAAATGTGAATCAATCATCGCCATGGAACGAACAAAAAAAAAAAAAAAAGTAAAAAGGAAAACTAAAAAGGAAGGAAGTAAATGAAAATAAGAAGAAAAAAAAGAAGGAATAAACAAATGCAATGTACCATGTTGGATGAATAACAATTTGATGTTGTTAACCCAGTAACGAAGAAATGAAGCCAGCATATAGACTTACAAAGACCACAGGTACAGGGGATATTGGATCTAGAAAATACAGGAATGCTTAATGCGATAAGGATTGAAGCTTATAAATTACAGCATTCTGGGTAACAAAGTCCGGAACACATTACAAATGAAAAAGAGAAGGGGGAACTAAACGACCCCGTGTCAAAGAGCGTCTCCTGATATCAAAATTATTGATATAACTGAAGCTACTTTTTCTTTTCACTTTTTCCTTTTTTTTTTTTTGATGAAAATGCGAACTCACAAAGCAAAATGTAGAATCACAGGGGGAATATATGCATAGGTATATGCTTGTAAAACAGGAGCAAGAGATGATTCTACCTAGACCTCTGATCATTGGTCTACACAAACCATTGATGTTGATGGTGAATCACAAACATAGAGAAGCATTAATAAGATACAAAGAATATAACTCTTCATCTAAACATCCTACGCTGTAAAGATTAAAAGGGAAATAAAACAGAAATAACAAAAGAAAGGGAAAAAAAATCAAAGGAAAAGAAAATCCAATGTGGGAATGTAAAAATTCCATTAATGTGGCAATACGTAGATCAATGTTGCTAGATGCAAACCGAAGCTACGGATGATGCGTCTTGTTGAATAATAAAAGATAAATATAAGAGGATCGGGTATAACTGATGCCAAATCATAACAGAGAGGGAAAAAAAAATTTGCAGAAAGAAGGAAATACGATAAACAAGAAAGAAAAGAAAAAAAAATGACAAAAATAAGATCAGAGTTAAAAGGGAGAAGGATAAAGTCACTCACCTACGATTCTGTCGAAGCTCTGGAGATTGGAGGGTTGAACAATGGATGAAAACAAAGAGAGATGGCGCAGAATTTTTAAACTCCGATCTTACTTGATATCGTGAAAGGCAGAGAAAAGAAAACTCGATCTCCCCCCTTTCCCTTCCTCCTGCGTTCCCCTTTTAAAGAGGAGGAAGAAGACTCTGGAAGGGGCAGATGTTGTTGAGGATGAATGAAGGAGGGAGGCGATGGAGGGCGCACGGGAGGATGGCCGTTGCTACTTTCCTTAATTTGCAAAGAAGGGGCTTCTTTTCAGAAATTTTCTAAAAAGTGGTTTTTGTTTTCAAAAAAAAAAAAGGTTTCAATCAGAGGGTTTTAACAAAAAGTTTAAAAAGATTACCTAGTTTCTACAAAAAAAAAATTTGGATTCTTGATTTTATTATTATTATTATTTTTATTATTTTTTTATATATATATATTTTTTTGTTCTTTTCTTTTTAAGCATATATTTGTAAAAAAAACAAAACTCTAAAACTTAAGAAAATTAATACCAATTTTACAAAATTTCAAAATATTCATAAGAGAAAGGTTTTTCTGAAAGATCAGGGTTATTTTGGGGAAAGTTTCTTCAAAAGAATGGGTTTGGACCCAAATACTGAGAAAATGTTCAATTTTGACACTCGAATCGGGAAATACAATGTGATGGGCCCAAACGGCTGTCGGATGGACTGTCTGAGCTATTTAAAACTATTTTTGGTATTTTCTATAATTTTAATTTAAAATTTGAACAAGGAGATTCAGATTTGGATCTGGACAATGGATCCAGATCCAAAATCAATTTAAACGTATAAAATGAATTTAATTTCAATAAAACTTGAGAAATGAACCAGAATTTAGATTTAAAATGACTTATTTACTCAAAAAATGAATTTAGGGGCAAAAGGGGAATATTTAAAAGATTTTGAAAAATTTGGGGTGTTTACAGAGGGGTAGCACAAAAAATAGTAATACATATTATTACATCAAACTTAACAATAGTTTCCTAAAAATTGTTGAAAAAATCATAACTTTGTCGAGTCAACTCCAAATCAGATGGCATTTGTTTCTAGAGTCTTGGTTTCTATAAGGGCTTTCATCAGCAAATAAACCCAAAGTAAACCTACCTAGTCACTGTTTTCATGAGTGCCTGAAAATAATGACGTTATTATTGCATCAGCTGCTTTACCAGTGTGGTGCTCCTCAGTAGATTCAACCCTTTCACTTGAGCCTTTTAATGCCGTCCTTCAAGGCTCTGATACCATCTTCAAATAGCTTCATGAATTGCCAACACAAATGGGGCAAGAAGAGAGTGGAGGGCCAAGCTCATCAAGTCTTTATTAAGCTAGTGAGAATACAAGAGCGGGCCCTCTTTATTGGGGTTCAAACACCAAGAAGCATTGCAAAGTCTAGAATGCCCCTAACAAAAGTAATACAACAACAACAACAACTACGCCTTCATCCCAAAACAATTGGGGTCGGCGATATGAACCAAAAAAGAAAATCATTCTGGGTCTTCCACATGAATCCTTCTCCTCCAATCATTTTTATCCAATGCCATGTCCTCGGTGAGGTTCAAAGCATTCATATCCTTTCCTATCACCTCCATCCATGTCTTCCTAGGCCTACCCCTAACAAAAGTAATACAACTACAAAATAAACTAATGAAGAAGTATGTGCAAAAAGTTGATGACAAATACAATAGTACCAACTATGCCCCTAAGACAATCAACCTGCTATTTTCACATTAAAGCAAAAATTATATCATGTAAATTCAACACTCATAGGTTTTTTATTTGTATACTAGATAGTGCCTAAAATTACTTAGAAGATGGTAATAATGTTTTTGTTGCTAGGTTAGTCTCACTAAGTTTATTTATGTCGGTGCCTTTTATTCTGATGTAGAAATCTAATTGTAAAACCCACGTAAAAAAAAAAAAATTATCGGACCCGGGTCGGGACCCGACCCAGGCCCGCCCTCGTTGGGGTTTTAAAACCCGACGCAGGGTGAGGGTTTTAAAACAAAACCCTTCCCTGTATGCCGCACCTCACCCGCGCCGCTCCACCCCCTCGGTAGATAAGGGAAACCCTTGAGGGTTTCCCCAAATTTCGCCCCCCCCCTTTGAAAGCATCGCAAGAGGGCAGAGGGGGCATGCCTCCCTCTCGAGCCTCCTCCTCACACTGACGCCCCTGCGAACCACGACGCCTCCTCCTTTTGGTCCGATCGCCGCCGCCGCTGTGACCACCGTCGACGACCTTAAAGGTACGCCTTTTTCCCCTTCTCCTCCCCCAGTCTTCTAATCCTCCTCCTCTCCCTCGCTGTCATCTCGCCGGGAGGCCGATGGCCCCTGCCATGCCCTCCCTCTTTTCCCTATTCTTGAGGGTTTGCTGGGAGGCCGACAGGCGACGCACGGCCCCTGCCGCGCCCTCCCACTCCCTCGGTGTCCATTGGAGGCCCCACAGGTGGCCTACAGGGCCCCTGTCGTCTCCCTCTCTCTCTTGAGGTTGTCGGAGAGCCAGCAGGGGGCCAGGCACACCTGCGCCCCCCCCCTCTCCTTGCGAGCTCCCCTCTGGCAAGTCGTTGCCGGCGACCGTGCCATCCCCCCCTCAGGTAACCTGATCTCTCTCTCGTTCCCTCATTTTGCTCCTTCTCTTTGGGTTCTCACCCTCAGTCCTGCACAACTCGCCAGAGCCCCTTTCGCCGGCGTCCCAACCTCGCAATCCCCGATGCCATCGACTCCTTGTGAGTGGCTGCGACCCCAACGCCATGCTTTCCCTTGGTCTGCCCCTGCCAGTTTCTTTTTCACTCGCCCTCCGACAGGCTGGCAGGGGCCGAATCCCTGTTGCCTGGACCCTTCTTTCGATGGCTCGGCAGGGGCCGAGCCCCTGCTACATTCGTTTTCTCTGACAGGCCGACAGGGCGATGACCCTGTCGCCTCTTTTCGACAGACCGGCAGGGGCCAAGCCCCTGCCACCTTTACCTTCTCGTTCGTCCCTGCCCTTTGTGTCTTTCATCGGCAGACAGGGGCAAGGCCCCTGTCGCCTTTGGCTTGGTCGGCAGGGGTGATGCCCTGCCCCTCTCTGTCTCCCTCCCTGAATTGGGTACCCTACAACCTAGTGTCGGGCTTGGCCTGACAGCCGAGCCCACCACTCCTCGTAGCCTCCTTGAAGATCAAGGATATGCTTGGCCTGAGGGTCGAGCCTGGCCTCCTACTCCCTGCCCCTTCTTTGGTCACTTTCATACTAACATTGGGTTTCCTGCAGATTCCGCGACAGATTCCACTCGTACCCCGTGACCCGAGCCCCCGCATCGCCTATACTCTCAAACGCTCGCAGCGACGCAACCTCATAACATTTCGAGGTAGGGTAAAGTCGCACAAAGGGCAATAAATGAACCTATTTAAGTTGAAATAATTAAGATGCCCATGCTAGACATGCTTAGAGTTATATTGCTTCTGCATTGCGTATTTTCTTGTTTGCATGATCATGGGTCGAGGTACAATTTCGTTCTTCGATCATTATTTTGCATAGTTGCTTATGAGTTTGAGGTGTGGTTTCATACTTTGTGCAATACCTATGCCCTTGTTTGCTTGCATATATTTTTGTCTGCACGTTTTTTTTTGAGTGAGGTACGACTTCGTGTCTCATGTATTACTTATGACCTTATGTGTTTGCCTATCTAAGTGGTCAAGGTATGGTTTTGATACCTCCTGTGTTACTTATGTGCTTTTCGCTCGATGTGCGACATCGCAAGTCGAGAGTTGTTTGTCGTCATGTTATAACCTGCATATGCTCACACTCATGGTAAATATGTACTTACATAAATGTAGTCTTGTGACTAACCTGATTTCAGTTGTTTTCAAAACACTAGAAGTTGCGCTTGTGCGCTATAGTTCTTTTAAAGAGGATTTCCTTCTGCAAACCCAGTGTTCTTCAAAATGCACAACTTTTGCAAAGTTAAGTTTGAAGTCCTGTCGGATTGCGAAGTCACATTTGGGCCCTCCCAGGTCCACACACTTGGGAGAAATATTTTATAACCCCGATTCGAGTTGCGACCCAATTCGAATAATCCCAATCAAGGGCATGAGCCTATGAATGAGTGGGGTTCTGTTGAAAGACCCATTCTTCATTTATCAATCTAGTGTCACATGTCGATACTAAGATAAATTTTGGATGCAAGATTGATAGTGTTGTGCCTTGCGTGAATGACTTAATGTGGCATTATGGCTTTTAAAAATGAATCGTGCCAAATGAGCACTCCTATATTCTTTGGATCGTTATGAAGTTGTGTGTTGGGTGTTTCTTTTGAGAAGCCCACATATCTCCCTTGTTCAGTATAGCGTACTTTTAGACATGCACAACATGTTAAGTACTTTATTGATCGGACGAGAGATCCGAGACGACCTTGCATCATGAAATATGCAAAATATTGTTGAAGTGAATTCAAGACTTATCTTGCCAAACTGTATTGTATTGATTCTTTTGTAGATAATATCTGTTGGGGTTTCTTTTGTAGAACCATTTCCCTTTCATCGTAGTTGTACTTTTAACAAGTACGACCGTACTTTTTGACAAGTACGTCTTCTTACGTTGCGATGATTGAATGAGTAGGTTGTGGCAACCTCGACGAGTGCAAATAACAAAATGCTAAGATAACCTAAATAGGTGATGATTCCGCCTTCACCTGCAAGATACTCGAGTTTGGTTGAAAGACCAGAGTATGTAGAATGGGTCTTCAGTTAATTAACACTGATGTACTCATTCGAACCGCTGACTCCTGTCTGGAGAGAGGATGAGAAGATACAAAAACTTTGATGGACAAGCCATTAATGGCAGTTACGAGCAAAAGACTCGGCTTCCCCAGTCATCGGAGTTAGGGGAAGGGGACTACCATAATTATCCTAGGTGGTAGCTCTCCATGTTCGGGATGCATCCATTGTTTATGCTGCTTTGGGGATTTCTCTCTTGGTCACCGACCGACCGTCCTCTTAGGTGCGGACTCAGTCAGCTATTCGGGTTATCATAAAATACATAGCATAATAAACTCCCGGATAAGTGCCTTGTGCGTACCCACTTGGCCAGTTAATATCGAAACATAATTTAAATCCGATCACACAATTTGTTGAGTTATGCGCGTATGAAAGTTATAGTGTACAAAAGGTTCAATACTTATGGAATTGTGTGTGTGGTTGATGAAGCATTGTATTTTGCTAGTTAAATTTCTTATGTCGTTCTTTGCTTGTAATAGTTAGCGTACTTGTGCCAGTAAAATGCTTGTAATAATTTTAACATTGTGCTCATGATAGTTTGCTCCATGACTCTGCTGAAAGTAAATTGCTATTTAATTGCCTGCCTACTTGACATATTAAATTATTCTGCTTAATTATATTCTATATTGTCCTGTTTGTGTACCTACCAGTTTTTAGTGAAACTGACCCATTTTATGGGCAGGTAATGGATAAGTAATACAGTCTGCGATGACACGATGGCGTGATGAGATTAAGATAGAGCTCTTTCCCTGACGTTTCGCTCTTGAGAACATGTTGGTAAATTTGGTATGAAGTGTATTTCAAAAATTCTCTTTTAATTAAACCTTGAGTTACTAAAACTGTTTTAGTAAACTTCTTTTTGGTTTCAACAAATATAATGAGTTGCAAAATCCCATGAACAAATTCTCAATTATTGAAACTCTATTTCTAAACCATTTGATTTCAATAGTTGTGCGGGATTCGACAAAGGAAAGTTTACCCTGTAATGCGCTAAAGGTCCATTGACTTGTGGTTTTAAAAATATCATTTTCCGCTGAAGTACTATTTAAACTCTGATTATTGTATGATTTCAAAGCTTTCTAAACTATTCTAAAAGTTACAAGTCCTGGATTTTTGGGGCGTTACAGTAATTATGTTCGTCAGCTTGTTTGTACTTCTAAAAAGAGTCCAAGAGAAATTTCTATAATACCAATTATGCCCTTAAGACCCAACTAACCTGCTATTTTTCACAGTATCTGGTATCAATGCAAGTATTTTGTCATGTTAAATTTAGCACTTGCATCTACATAAGGTTTTTGATTGATACTAGATAGCTCCTAATCTGTCACTTGGATACAGATGCGGGAGCAGGAACCGATGTAGATATGCTTAATACAATACGATAATTTCCAAAAATTAGGACACGGGGACACGGGCGTACACACACATAAATGTATGTATGTGTGTGTGTATAAAACTACAATTTTATCACTACATTTAGGTACATCAAATAATGAAACTAAGTTGAAATTTGAAGTGTAATGTAAAGATCATAAAAGAAAATAGATAAAGTTAATGACAGCAAGTTGAATTTGCGTGAAACTGGTTTGATTATGTCGGTGAAGTGTTGTATTGTGTCCGAGTGTCGTGACATGTTGATACAGAATACTCATGTTAAGTGAAGTGTCTGTGTGACATAGCTCCTAATGGTAGTATTGTTTTTGTTGCTAGGTCAGTCTCACCAATTTTATGTTCACAAATGTATTCTGATCTAGCAATCTAATTATGTTGTCAACTTTTTATCTGTACTTCCTGAATTGAGTGGTTGCAAACATTTGTATTAGCTGAGATAGAATTCTCTTCTGCATTGAATGATGTCTCAATCTTCAGAGCTTTGTAACTGTAAATCTCTGCTACCTTGTATGCCCATTGGCTCAAATGTCCATGCTGACAGGTCATAGGCTGTATCTGAATAGTGCCCATTTTCAGCTTCCCTGTGATTGTGCTGTTATGTACCACCTTTAGAGGGTGTTTGTATCATGGACATCTGAAGACAATGTCAACAAGGTCAATATTTCCCTTAGCCACATAGGTGAGCTTGTGGTGATTTTCTTCAGGGAAAGTTCCACTGGGAGATACTGTTGGTGGTGATTTTCTTCAGGGAAAGTTCCACTGGGAGATACTGTTGGTCAGTTTATTCTTTCTCAATAGAATCAGTGGATGTAAACTCACTTTGGAAGCTTGATAACTTGTTCTTACCATAATGTAATCATAGTTATAATATTGAATGATGGTGGTGTCAGTAATGATGATGAGCATACAATGATGAAAAGAACAGCAACAAACTGATAAAAATATGATGTGTTCTAGGTAATTGTCACATGCATTTTGTGTTTGTTTTTATATCCTACCTGATGTTTCCGACTTTCAATAGTTTAGGATTTAATCAGAATTTATTCAACCTGGCCAAAATGGTAGTGAAGCTGTGTTTGGTTCACTAAGTCATTCTGATTTGCCTAGTTGCTTTGTGCAAGAGCGCGTATGTTGGTTCGTGTATCGAGTTCTTCTGGTTGAGTCCAGTCAGGCGTAGATCAATTCTCTGAGTGATTTCCCATTTATGTTCTCATATTTTTGTGGGGTATGATGCCAGTTTTGTACTTAAGGTACAAAAACTCTCTTCATTATATTTGCCTCTCTTGTTCTCTATGTTTTTATAGGTCAGTAGACTGCAAACTGGTACTGGTAGCTTTTTATTTGTTGTTTGCTTTAGCATGTGGATTTAAAACCTATCATGCATTATGAATTTTCGAAACCATGTATTGATGTATTAACTATTATGCTTGTGAGAAACCATGTATTGCTGGTTATCTCTTTACCTGGTGTAATAGATCCTGAATCTGTTGTTTTAATGTTCCAAGCAGAAGCTAGTAGTCATAATAATTTCCCTTTCTTATTCTTTCCGAATGCAAGTGACCCACTAATTTACCTTTGCAGACGACTTTGTATATTCCTACAATAACAAATCACACTCAGCTTTGGTGGGTTCCAAATGTAGTTGTTGCACACCAAAAGGAAGGTGTGGAGGCTCTGCATTTGGCTACTGGACGCACTGTTTGTAAGGTAAAGTTTGCAAGAATGTTCAGGATACATGTACCTGTCCTTTTGTGTTTCTTCACAGGTGTATGAGATGACTGCAGATTTTATTTAAATTTATTGCTTACTCAAATTGATACCAATACTTACTGTAATTATGTCCCCTGGCGTTTCTGAATTATATGAGATACAGAACTTCTTATGATCAAAGAGAAACCTTTGTTGACCAATTTTGACTTGCTTTGGATTGGTATATTGATAAGAGGACTGAACGATATTTCACAGTTAGTTTTACATGCCCCAGATTGTAAGTTGATCAATTATAGTATATGTTTGGAGCTAATTTTTCATGGTCTAACGGACATTTTCAGTTCCTATAGATAGTTTCTTCAGAGCAAGGCAAGAAGCTTTTCTATATTGACCAACTGTGGAAACTGTGGATCTTTCCCATTAGATTGTGCTTAGGGGCTTAGTTGGCATTTTTTATTTTTCTTATATCCTATTGTAACTTGACTATGGTTAGAACATTTTTTAGTTATTTTTTTCTGTTATTATATCTGTATGGTTATGTTGAATGATAGTAAATTGCATTTTGGCCTCTACATCTTTGTGTCTCTTCTTACCCCTCTTTGAAATCTAATGAAGATGGTATCAGAGCATTTAGAGGTGAGAAGAACTTGTATTGTGGTGTGAACAATCTCATTTAGCATAAGAAATCTGTTGAGATCATCTGAAATCTTTTGCGGTGTTATCTTAGGGCTCAAATCATCATCTTTGAAATGCCCAGAATTTTATGGATGGGTTTTGAGCTGCAGTATGTCGCAGTTGCTTAAACACTACCAAGAAAAAGATTTTAGAGACAAATTTCAAGCGATTCAGAGGTATATTGGATTTATGCATTCTCTACCTGTTTTAGGAAAACTAAAACCTGATTTAGACTTTGGGTTCTAGGTCATATTCTGGAGCTTTTGGTGCCTGTGGTTGCTTCTCTTTGGGACATTAACTTGGATAAGTTTGAAGATGCTGAAAATGCATGAAACTTTTTGCTCAAGTGTATCAACAAACTAAGTAGGCATAAAAATACCAGTTAGTGCAAGAGTTGAGAGGGATAAGACAAGAGAAGAAAACCATCGAGGGCTTCTATACAGAGATGCAGCAGTTTTGGTTGCACTCATTAAGATAGTGCCTAAGTATGCTGATTGCTAAGTGTAAAAAGTGCAAGACTTGCCAAAGGGAAGAAAGCTAGAAACAAGATGAGTCTCGAGTGATTGAGGTTTTCATGGATTTAAGGCCAGAGTTTGATCATGTGAAAATTGTAATGCTCCATATATTAGTTTTGAGAACAAGAGAGAAATAGAAGGAACACACCATGCGAGCCCAAAGAAAGTGAGGAACTTGCAAGGGAGCTTTTGGTGCCTGTAGTTTCTAAGCTACAATAACTTATCCTCACCTACTCATTATAAAACAGTTGTCAAATGAAACATGAATTATAATCATGCCACTATAGGGTCATCCAAAGGTAAGACTAGATCCGAGACCCATGACCAATTTCAGATCCAATCCAAATCCGGTTTTCTAACAGCCCCCCCTCTCAAGCTATACATGCATGATAAGCATGGACAGCTTGTTCCTCAACTCTCGGTGTCAATCTTACTAATTCCTTTGAGTAAATCCATGACTTGATCTTTGCTATACACAAATTGTATTTCCAATTCCTACGCCTTAATCTTTTTTTGTGTGAAATGAGTATCAAGGGATGCTTTATTCTATGGTGCTGGACAGCCTCATTCTTTTTTTTTTGTCTGAAATGAGTATCAAGGGCTATACGCTTTATTCTATGGGGCAGGACAGGATTCAATGGTATGGATTCCACACTTTTATTATCTAAGAAGAGAATAGATTTAGATATGGGAAAACCAATAGTCATTAATAAATTCCTCACTCATGTGGCTTTTGAGGCTACAAAGGCCATTGGTCTGTACTCGGCCTCAGAGCTAAATTGAGCAACTGTTCTCTGCCTTCTACTACATGAGATCAAATAAGCACCAAAATACACACAATAGCCCGACGTTGATCTTCTGGTCAATTTGTATCCGAAAAAGCATTCGCCTTCAAGGGCATGGATGTAAGATCTTTATTTAAAGGCACTTTATAAATAATTCTATTTGTAATGTTCCTTTGGTGTATCATAATATTCTTTTTACTACTTTCATGCGCGAAGTTCTTAGAGCATGCATAAATTTGGAAACCTAATTCACAACACAATATCAGGTCTAGTAAATGAAACATATTGCAAAGCACCAACTATACTTAAAGACACTCAGGATGCTTAATTAATTCTTCCTCATTCTCAAACAAATGCTTGGTCAATGCTGCATATATATATATATATATATATATATATATATATATATATATATATATATATATATATATATATATATATATATATATATATATATATATATATATATATATATATATGCAGGTTTAAATCGGCTCTTCTTGAATTGTGAAGCAAATCATATGTATATTTATGTTGTGAAAGGACCACACAATCATGCTGACAGTCAATTTCCACTCCAAGAAAATATCTCAATTGCCCAAGATCTTTCATGTGAATTTTTTCATGTCGCAATTGTTTCACCTTTAGTATGTGATGCCTCGATTCCCGAAAATATCATCTACACACAATAGAATAATTGTAATGCCATTATGTTCTCTATTCACAAAGAAGGAATAATCAACCTGACTTCTACTAAATCCATACTATTGAACTACAGTACAAAATCTCTCAAACCAAGAAAGTGAAGCCTGTTTGAGTCCATAAATTTCAATTTTTAATTTTTAACTTACGGACTTTTTTAGAAAGATCGCCTTACCATATACTCTTTTCATGAAGGTTGCAATGTAAGAAAGCATTGTTGACATCAAGTTGCTCAATATGCCAATCATAAATAGTCGCAAAAGACAATACTGTGTGAATAGTCCCCCATCTTAACTACTGGACTAAAAGTTTCATCATAATTAAGACAATATTTTTGTGTATATTGTTATGCAATGAAATGAGCTTTTGATGCAGAGCAGGACTGGATCAGGTCTGTACCACGTGACCAAGGTTGGGCCAGGGAACCCGATCCAATGGAGGTGGACGATCGGACTCAGGAGGTGGATTCGATCGCAGGTAAGGTGCATTGGCACAGGGACGTGGCCCTGCGTACCTACGCCAGACGAGGGAAGACCCGGACTCCAGATGAGGAACAACCCAGATCGTCACTGATCCAGCTCCAGACTGAAGACGTCTCGGGTCCAGGACCGGACCCGAGTCCCGGGTCCACTTGCAACCTTTAAATAGGTCACTCTAGGGTTGCGTGCGACAGAGAACATTTTATTGAGAGCCTTTTTTTTACGTTCTGTCTGCAGCAACCATTCTTTTACCACATTTGCTTGTTTTTTTTCTGTTTCCTGTCATTCTACTTTCATTGTTTTAGTTAAATCCCTTGAATCAAATTCAAACACCGTGTATTCACGGCGTCAATTGTTACTTCTTTCCTGCCATCGCATGACCGTGGGGTCGTGCTCTTCATCGTCAACGTCTAAGTGAAGCGCGACAACCGATCTCCTGCTGCATCAAATAATGTACCTCGTGACAGCCGATTCTTCACTGCATCAGCTTTATACCTCTATACTACCATTAGACCCATTTAGATCCCACTACTTGTCTAGAAGTCGATCAGTAATCTCCCATGTACTACATTTATGCAGGGCTGCTCTTTATTGCTTCAATCTAGTGCGGATTGTCTTTGGTTTCATTATAAAAACAAGAATCACGAGAGTGTACCAAAGCTATTTTTGTTAGTAAGGACAAAACATTTACAACAAAAAACTTTTAATCTTTCATAGTGGGCGGTGTTTTAAACACATTTTTTATAGGAGA